>NC_026002.2:14661397-14718749 GCF_000442705.2 Elaeis guineensis
CCACTCTCCCAAAGCCAACGGGTGCAAGAAGTCCACAAAGCCGAGGGTCATGTATCTCCTTTCCCAGTTTCCACGGCAAGGATTCCTTCTTGGAAAAGCATTGTAAATGGTCAAGGGGAACTAAATCTGACTGTGTAAGACTTTGTGACCTAGAAGACTGCATTCGTGCTCTCAAATTAGCTTTTCTTTGATAGTTTGATGAACAATTATGTCCATTCATATCAATTTTGGTTCATCTGGATAGGGAAGAAGACAAGAGCCCCAGTTTCTGGTCAAGGGTCTGTGTGCATAACATGGCCAAGTTGGCCAAGGAAGCACCACTGTACGACGTGTTTTGGAGTCTTTGTTCGGTATTTTGATAGCTGCAATTTGTGGTCACCTCGTAACAGGCTTGCTCTCTGTGTTTTGCTGGATATGCAAATAGTAATGGAAAATTCTGGTAAGAATGTGTCCATCTTATTGATTTTGTATTACATTCAACTGTCTTCAGGCATTAATACCGAGTAGACTTTTTCTAACTACACAAATTCCTATCTATTTACCTTATCAGTATGTTTTCTATCTTGCAGGGCAAAACACTCATTTGTTATTTCTATATTAGTCAAGCATCTTGAACACAAGACTGTCTTAAAAACAACCTGACATGCAGCTAAACATTATTGAAGTAACCACCTGTCTTGCTGCCCAATCAAAAGCTCAGAGTTCTGTAGCAATAATTGGTGCAATAAGTGATCTACTGAGGCATTTGCGCAGAAGCATGCAGTGCACGCTTAGTAAGTTAGACTTGGGTGATGACATGATCAAATGGAATAATAGATTTCAAAAGGCTGTAGATGGGTGCCTTGTTCAGTTAGCCAAGAAGGTAGGTTAATTAAGAATTTCTTAAAATTGTTTGGCTTCATACAGAGAAATATTTCAGAGGTGCTTGTGCTTATTACAAGTCCCATATGAGCACAATTTCAGGAATTAGAATTGTTCAAGATTTCACAGGAAATTCATGCAATGACCATGGCTTTTCCTGAAAAATGTGTATAATTTTGGCAGCAGCAACTGTCTGCAACCATTGCTAATGTAATGATTTTGATTTGTGGCTCTGCTATTTAGGTTGGTGATGCAGGACCTGTTCTTGACATGCTGGCTGTGATGTTGGAAAACATCTCAAGCACTGTATCAGTTGCAAGGGCAACCATTTCTGCAGTTTATCGCATGGCACAAATAATTGCATCAGTACCAAATTTGTCCTATCAGAATAAGGCAAGTTGATGTAATCATTTTATTTAAAAATTTATTTAGTATACTTTTATGCAGTGTTATTTCGAATTTCCTGATATTATGTCCAGCCTCCATTTTACATTGCAGGCATTTCCTGAATCCCTGTTTCATCAATTGCTTTTAGCTATGGTCCACCCGGATCGTGAAACACATGTGGGGGCACACCGTGTCTTCTCTGTTGTGCTTGTTCCATCATCTGTGTGCCCTCATCCTTCTTCAGCTAGTATGGGTTCATATAAGATACAGGATCTTCAAAGAACGCTCTCAAGAACTGTCTCTGTCTTTTCATCTTCAGCTGCTCTTTTTGGGAAGTTAAGAAGAGAAATGTTTTCCTTGAGAGAAAGCACATGTCAGGACAATGTGGATAAGGTTTCTAATAGTGATGATGGACAACAGAATAGTGGCAATGATGCAAAACTTTATAAACTTCAGTCATCCCAAAGTCAGATGCGTAGCATAAAAGGCACTTCATTACCCTCAATTTCAGAAGAAAATCCTTCGAGCAATCCATACAGGGAAACGGTACATGCTAAACATGCTCATCAAGTATATACTATTAGATGAGCTGTCTAGAGTCACAGCTAATTTTTCCAAATATCACCACAACTTGACTCCTCCTATGTGCTAAACTTCAGGACCCAATTTCCCTTAGGTTGAGTAGTCGCCAGATTACATTGCTTCTTTCCTCCTTGCGGGCTCAGGCCATGTCACCTGAGAATACACCAGAAAACTATGAAGCCATTGCTCACACTTACTGCTTGGCGCTTTTGTTTTCTCGAGCTAAGGTAAATGCATTATATTTAGGGTGCTATGATTTTGTAATTGTTGCAATATTTCAATTGAAAAACTCTGTATATTTTGTGATAAGATTATTTATATGTAGAAATTGTAGAGTAATGTTGCATTAAGACATAACTTGATTTTGTTTGTCATCACACAAATACAGACCTGCATTTAGCATAGATACAGTCCTGGAATGATAGGACAGGTTTTTGTCTAATTGTCGATTAATATACTCATGCTATGATATACCATTCTTGTGATAATCGTATTTTTTTTTAATGATAGGTAGTCAACTTATTGCACTCGTCTTCAATTGCTTTTCAGATGGAGGAATATCGTTATCTTTATTTATTTTTGTTAACTTTCTAGTGCACAGGATGGTCTTTCTCCTAGAGGAAGATCTATCCAACAATAGAGTAGCAAGATAGGAGGAAGAAGCAGCAAAAAGAACTTTCAAGCTCACAGAACAATAGAGAAGAGAACTAGAAATTTCATTCAATTCAAGATGGCCTTTTACAAGGGCTAAGCACCCCTAATTTGGTACAATGTCCCTTTTCTGAAATTTTTTTAGCCTATTTAGGCATCAAAAGAAAAGAAACAAGAAGAGAGAAAAAGGAAGAGAATTTCACCTGGCTAGTTGTGAGATCAAGGCTGGTAATGGCTACAAATCCCCTCTCCAAGCTTTCCCTACTCCCCACCTCCTCCACACCCTCCCTGAATTCAAACGAGAGGAGAAAGGGTGAGAAGGCCCTTTCTCTCCTTTACCCAAATTCAAAGTTGGAGCTGATAAGTGCCAATCAGAACTGAGCTGAACCAAGTAGAACCAGGAAGTTCCACTTGGTTTGGACCAGTTCTACCATGACTTGAACTGAAACTAGGAACCATCCCAATGCTGTGTCACTTCAGGTTAGTGTTTCCGAACTGGGCGCTTTGGGAACAGTTCCATTATTCTTATTCATGAGTTAGTATATAAAAGTTTAATACCTTTGGTTCTATCTTGTGAATGAATCTCATTAGGGTAATAGGGTTACTTGAGGTCCATTCATGGTATGGACCACCACTTTATGTCTAGTCCCATCTGACTGAAAATTTTATTCCTGCCCCTTGATTTAAGTTTATTTCATGTTAGCCCTTGGATATACATACACAACTGTGTGCATAGCAGATATAACTGTGACAAAAATAGACCTGACTATGTGCAAAACTCTGGCCAAACTATTTACAGGGAGTAGACAAAATGCTAGCTGTGAACAGGCTAAACAACAAATGGCAGTCAAACAAAGGACTGGCTATCAAATTTTCCTTCTTATTGCTACAATACTACTTATGCTATCTTTTTTCTAACTTCATTCTTTTGTGATGCAGAATTCATTTAATGAGGTATTAGTTCGGAGTTTTCAGCTTGCGTTTTCATTAAGAAACATTTCACTTAGAGGAGAAGGTGAAGTTCAAAAAATTTGGTTTAATTCTATTGGTAGTGCAGATGATTGGTAGCTTCTTTTTAGCTGAAACTCATTGATTTTAACTAAGTCTTTTAAACTTCGTGAACCATACATAGTTCTATGCTTTAATTACTTCCTAATTATGGCAACTTTGATTTAAATCTCAGTGGAAACTTCTTGCTGACATAGGCTTGGCACATTTACATTTACCTCATGTATGTTGATTTAGGGTCCCAAACGTGCAGAAAATTTCATGGGGTTTGATGCAACTTTTGGCATGTCTGACAACGCCCCTTGTTCAAATGAATACTTGCAACGCAACTTAATTACATAATGAAACTACTCCATCTTTCCTTTAGGGCATCATCCTAAATATATATGCAAGCGGACTGATGCACCAAGAAGCTTCTCCCTTCCTCTCACACTCAAGGTAGATTCCCACCAAGAATTTGCAATGCAGACTAGGGTGGCTCTGAGAAATGTTGAGTCTGAAGGTGAAGTTAATTATGAAACTTTCAGCAAATGATAATGAAATCCATCAGATTTTAGAACTTATATTAAATATATGTAATATTTAAGAAGTTAGCAGCCATAGACTCACACATAGAAATATGATCCGACCATATAACATGGTCACGTACCAAGAAAATTCAGAACAGAATTTGATGATACAAAGAGGGCCCAAAGAATAGCAGCAACAGGTTTTAAGGGTCAAAAATAAATATGGACACATCAATCCTAAAGGTGAATGGTGTATTTTGTGAATGAAGAGACAGATACAAAGACGAAATAGATGAGTAGTGGGGAAAGTAGAAGTGTAGAACCAAGGTAAAAATACTCATACAGTCTCAGTAAACATAGGAAGGATTTTCACATCATGCTTGAATTTTCATGCATGAAAGCTATGCAAAGTAACCAATAAAAGGATGTGGAGACAGCTGGTTAGCTGCGATAACCAAGAAGAACAAAGAGAAATAAAGAGGAAGAATGGAGTAGAGGAGGAGGGATAGATTAAAGAAAGAGGAAGAAGAAGTGTAGGGGGATTATAGATATAGAGGCATCATAGGTATAAATATGATATCATACCATATTGCTCTGTAAATTACCAATGGTACCTGTATGTGTACCAGTACTTCATCCTTGGCTATATATGTAATTAACATCATAATTCTCATATATGCATACATTGAAAACCTATGAATATATAAGTCGATAGAAAAACAAGCATGCCATGCTAAATAATTACATTTTATGATGTTCTCATACTTTAACAAAATAAAGTACCATCCTAGTATATATTACTAGTTTTACCATGAAGCATAATGTACTAACTTAAGTCAACTTTGTCAGGAGCATGCAGAGTGTTAGAAGCAAGGATTCAGGTCTCAGCGGACGTCCCAGGACGTCGGGACGGGGTACCATCCCGTGTGTTGGAACAGGCCATCCTGCTAGCATCCCAACGTCCTAATCGGGGCGTCTTAGAACATCTTCTATCTTAAGTGTCGAGACGGGACGGGATGGTGACGCATCTCGTTCCATGAAAAAATCGGGACAGTCCTGTTATACGGAATTTAAAACCTTGTCAGAAGCTTGACTCTTGCAATATGTTGGATTTGCAATACCCTAGTTAGTGACAACAAATTATAAGATAAAATATTTAAAATTGATTTTAAGTTATGCGTCCGGATGGTACCATTTTCTGTATCTATTTAGATGGACCTAGAATGATGAAAACAAAGAAGTATTGGCTTACTAGAGCTAAGTTTGGTCGATAATTGATAGTGGGTGGAATGCAACATTTTGAAATGGGTGCAATGCCTCTAGTGGGAAATTGGTCACAAGGTACCATTTAAGTTCTTGAGATACAAAGATATGCCATTGGATTTTACATTTACGTGTGTACGGGCATGCATGAATTTGTGTCACGTACTTGTGTTCATAGCCGAAACACGCATACTATTAAGTGGGAACTAATTCTTTAAACTATGTTGGGAAGATCTTCTCACAAGCAACTGAGTTACAAATGTCCAAAACATGTTGATATCCTTCTAACTATTTTGTGGTGACCATAACAGGCTTGATAGTTTTTACAACATATATGGTTATATGTGTCAAAGAAGTGGCTTGATCTTCTTCGGTATAATTTATGAGTTATTCCAACTTTTATTACTTAGCCCTTGCTTTGTATAGAACAGTTTAGTGCCTGTATCCAGCTTTTGTCATCAACTTCCTATACTATCTTTGCATGTCAAGGATTAGCATCATCCCATGCTATGAGGGGCAATACTGCAACAGTAACCCACTTCTTGTACATACTAGGTCGTTGCTTTTATAGTTAACTTTTTGAGGACCATACTCTCACATTGTATAACAACCTAGATGATTTGTTTTATTTGTCATTTTATCGATAAATTCTTTTTTTGATAAAATCAACTTCAGCAGCTGATATTTTTTTTTACCCTCTATAGGTATAATGCCGCCATCACGACGCCGATCCCTTTTCACTTTGGCAACATCCATGATTGTTTTTTCGGCAAAGGCTTTCAATATTATACCTCTAATTCCAATTGCTAAGTCATCACTCACTGAAAAGACGGTAAGCAATTGTTTTGGAGTTGGATCATGTAATATAATGTGTATCTCTTTTTCTTGCCTTGCTTTTTTTTTTTTTTTTTTTCAGTTGGATCATGTAGTACAACATCCTGGACAAGGCCTATCTACATTGGGTGCCAGAGGCCTAGATAGCAATATGAAACAATTTGTCGATGCTTCATCAAAATATTTTAGTTCAGTCTATCTAGACATAATCAGCATCACCTGTCCCTCTTCATATACAAGGTAAATGAGAAGGGACACCTGGGTGGACAAAGTTTCAGTCTGCTCAACTCATACCCCATTGGGTAAGATCTGATGGCTAGATTTCACTTGGAATCCCAAACAACTATGGTGGATGCTATTCACTTGGAGCATTGGATCCTTACCAAACAGATCACTGAACTTTCAGTCCCCTCATTAAAATGGTGCCATTTCTTTGCATACAATTGTGTTATTATTCGATCATATATGTGCATTCAAAGAATGGAATATTTGATTCACCTCATTTCTTTAGGCATTGATGGAAAATAAAAAAAAATTAGGTGATTTTAGGTGCTTTTACATTTTAGGAACTCCTTAAGTGATTTTAAAGTAGGTTTAAGAGTTCTTTTTTGAGTGGAACTAGAGTGAGAAGGTCTTACTTCGGTGTATGTTAAATTGGATAAGTGATAAAGTTGTTAGGATTTGACTCTTAGTTGTTTTAGATATCTTTCTATCATGGTATATGATACCAGAGTGAACCACTCAGTTCAATTGGTAATGTACCATGATTCATGATCTCGATATGAAATGGAGCTCAAACCATCTGATTCTGGTCCTTATTGGGCGGAACCATTCAATTTCAGGCAAAGTTTTAAATCCCGTGGGACGGAGGTGTCCCGCCATCTTTATGGAACGGGACGCTCCACTGTCCCATCCCGATAGCCATCCCGATCATGCATTCCGATAAATATCCTTCATCTTTCTTTCTTTTTTTTTCTTTCTTTGTTTTTTCTTTTCTTCTTTTCTTTCTTTTTCTTCTATCTTCCTTTCTTTCCTTTTTTGTTCTTTTTGTCATTCCTTCCTTTCCTTCTTTTTTTTCATTTTTTATTCTTTTTCTTTCCTTCTTCCTTCTTTCCTTCCTTTTTTTTCTTCTCCCTTCCCTTCTTTCTTTCATTTTTCTTCTTCTTCTTTCCTTTCATTTTTTCTTTTTTAATCATCCTTTCTTTCTTTCTTCTTCTTTTTTTGTATGGATAGGTTTCAGAGTCCCGATCCTGTTTTCTTATAGAAATGGGCCGGGATGCTCCCCATCCTTTCGGGACGTAAAATCTTGGTTTCAGGCAGTTTAGCCTAGTAATGGTCTGATCCGAACATGATTGACCCTTCCTATTCAATAATTTAGGATAGTTCAGCTTGGTACGAATCAATATGGTACGATAACAATATGATACCATATCAATTAGTCACCGGTATACCATCTAGTACCGAGACTACGAATCTTGCTTTCCACATGGGATTTAATGGGATTAATAAATTTGCATTTTAGGGAAGTTTTTGGATGTACGAATGGAGATAAATTACTCAATTATTAGAAGTCCTAGTTTACTCCGAACAGACCTAATCCAAGTCATAAAAATTACAAAAGGGCCCTATATAATGGCCATGGAAAGGTCCTGTATGTCATTTATTTTAATAAGAAATAAAGGATTTCTCTGGCCCGGACAGCAGGGTTGTGCATCACTCTTTCTTAGGTCCACCTATGCTTTTGAAGACCATTCCTTGGGTGTCCTGCATTGGAAATTTTCTTTTCAGTGTTGAGTCTTATGTCCATGTTATCCATGTTTTCTACAAGATATACTTGTCTGTATTTTAATGTTCAGGTACTATTAAATAGACTTGCCCGTTTCCTTGTTGCTACCATGTAGGCATTATCTGTAGGGGCATTACTTTGCCTCTTTTGTGGTATTAGCTGTATCTAATGGGCCTTATCCTGTCAACATAGGGTTGGTGATGATTGTTTAGGTAATAGGTTTTTTGATATGACACTGTAGTAGCTGAGTGTATAAATGCATATTCATCATGATTTCTCTTTAAACTAAAAACTAACTTTCAAAGGACGATGCTATCCACCAGGTTGATCCATTTCTCCAATTGGTTGATGATGGCAAACTGCAGGCTGTGAATACTGTAACTGATCTTTTGACAAAAGTTTATGGATCGAAAGAGGATGATAATGCTGCTCTGGAATCTCTTTCAGCACTAGCAATTATGGAAAATCAATCAAAAGAGTCCATGGTTTCTGTGATTGTGAACAGCTTGGAAGATTCACTAAGAGTAACTGCCATCATAAACTTTTTAAGAATTTTCTTTTTTGGTTTAAAATATGTTAAAAAATGGTAAATGATTTATTGACTTCTGTGTCCTTCTGCAGTCAGAGTTATCTGCCATAAGAATGCAGTTGCTTGATGACTTTTGCTCTGATGATGCATGCCCACTGGGGACTCTGTTCACGGTGTCACCTGGACAGAGTACCCCATTTGGTTCAAAAACAAACTCTATATCTCAAAAGGTAGTCACTAACTTTTTTCAGTTGATTTTCAATGTCAGCATTGTGTGAAGATGCCTATTTTTGAACTTTTACAGGTCATACCTTCAGCTTTTGCAATAGATGATGATATCTTTACAGAAGCATCTGATAGTCCAGCAGATTACAAATCAAATTTGTGCAAGGACACCAATCTCCTAAGCGTGAACCAGCTACTAGATTCAGTATGTTTCCAACTTGGTGTCTTTCATACTTAGATTTTCACAACACAAAAGTAATTAGAAAATAGAAAATCCGCATAACTAGGTACAATTGAGGTTTGCTAGGAGTTCCTTTTTGGTACGAAGATCCTCGCTACCATGATATTTAGAAACAAGCCATAATTGTATAGTCTAGCATGTGCACTTGAATCATTTTGTACGGTGAATCTCTAAATCCATTTTTCTGGTGCTTCTGTTTACCGTCCAGACCCAATTAGGGAATGGCCAGGGATAAGTGGACTTGGAGTGGATGCTGATAGGAAAACCCACTTTTGAAATGCACAGAGTTACTATCTGTACCGAGTTTGATGTAGCACGAAATATATTTTCCTCTCTCCGGTTCATCCAGAAATTAACGAGTTAATACATGCTTAGGTCAATACGTATTGGTGGGTGAGGCCATTGAGGAATTTATAATGAACAGCAGAAGTTTGAAGCATGTTGACTAGGACCTGGTTATCTTTTTTCCTCCATTCTTAGAAAGTAGACTACCAAAGAATTTACATCAAAATGTCAAAACTACCAAAGAAGTATGTGGACTGTTTGCCTCAGTATTTTTGCCTGGATAAGACCTAATCATCAAATCAAGCATTTGGTTAGTCCTTGAAACCCATAACAGCCAGCTGTGCCCATGTTGTAACCAGCAACACAAGTTCATGGTGAAATTTAGTTATTTTGTACCTTATATCCTGATCTCAATATTCTTGGGCCTTTTATAATTCTTCAGATCTGGTTGATATTTCTGTAGCTTCTTTTACTAATAATATACTGCCTTTTTTATCCTTTCTGGCCTTTATCTTCTTTATTTTTTAACCTGTTCTTACCAAGCATTTGATACATGGTCTCCTTACAAGTTACAACATATGTCCGATGTTCTTAATTGGATTCACATGGTGACTTGCTGTATGGTCAATTGCAGATATGGATACATAGCTCAGAGCTAATCATGTCCCTTGGTTCATGACATATGTGCATCATGGTGATACGTTTATGCTACCTATACCCAGACAGGCCAGTCCATTAGATGCCAGAATGACTTTATGGCTTATGTCTCTAATTGTTTACTTCGCCAATGAATTAGATTAACATTGGAACCAATAGGAATATTGATTACAAATAGTGAAGCTGTTCCATTGCCTCTAGATATCTTTTTCCATACAACTGCTGAATTTGTTCTGAGATGGTTATACAGCTTAGCAGCACTAGCAGCATTAGCAGCATCGATTGCTTAGTCACTGTCATTCAGCTTGAAAGTGTGAAAGGGCCATTCTGTATAGTTGGGCACCTGGGCTTCAATATCCAAGCACTAAGAGAAGCTTCAAACTATGAAGCCATTTTGGCTAATCTATCAGGGCTCTGGCAATTGCTAGAGGCCCAACTATCTCTCAGTCAATATACATCAAGAGTGAGTTAAGTTAGATGAGGTGACCAATGTGCTCATATCTACCAACTGATCACTTAATTTGAAACTCTTCTTCCATCAGACCATCCAGGGAATTATGTGAAACGTAGATCATGAAGCATAAGCTAGCTCAACATTCCTTCCTCACCATTTCAGATTTAATCCTCCCACTTGGATGCTGTCCTCAACCTTATATTTCAAGCCTTTTATCTCACAGCTGCTGAAACATCTTCGGTAAATTGAATAGATTGTTCAGAACATGACCAACAGCCTACCAAGAGTTATCTTTTATTTTTGCGGCATCGGGTACTTAACAGAGCATAATAGGTTTTCCAGACACTGATTTCATGTATGCTAGACTATATGGTTACTCATCATATAGTTTTTAAGAATTCAACTCTTTTCGCATGCTTGCTTTCATAGCCTCTCTTTCAGATTCACATCGCCCAACTTTGCAATGTACACAGGATCTTCAATCATAGTGCTTTACTGGCACTTTTGGTTGTCCTTTATGTTCTGTATCTTTTGATTGCTTAGTTTTTGTTAGCAGGTAATTAACTTTGGATTTAGGCTTTCTGACCTTTCTTATCCTGTGTAAAGCTTAAAAAGATGCAAGTGTACATGCACAGGTCCTGTAGGTATACTTACAATATCCTAGATCTATCTTTTCCTACCTACCATGCCCCCATTTTCCCATTGGTGATATAGTATGTCATTATCATGGAAATACTGCTTGCTGCAAAAAGATATTATATTATTTTCCATGCTTTGGGTGACGGATCCTTCTCAACTTTCCAAAATGTGCACAATGAAGGTAGGTAAAGCATTTTATTTTCAGATACTTATTACCAACTTATTATCCAATGCCCCTTTTGGTTTGACACACGTTTTGGCCGGTGAGAATCAACATTTTATATTCCACAGATGGTGCTACAGTTAGGGGTCAAATGGCTCAGATGGTTGGGTCGGTATCTACTCCCACATGCATGAAATATGGTCCACTTTGGCTCTAGCTATCTCGGATTTTGGTGGACCCGAGTGGCTTCAATGGGACTTGACCATTTGGAGCCTCACGGTTTTATTCTTTAAAAGGCACCTCACGGGGGAGAGAAGTTCCCATTCCATATAAGTGAGTTTTTCTTGACTCAACCGATGTGGGATTAAAGGTGCCCTCCTCCCACAATAGTATGCCCCCAGTCAAGGGGGACTCTGTATGCTAAAGGTGATCCTTCCTCTAGCACGATTTTGTTGCTGTTAGGGATTGAATGGCTTGGATGGTTGGGTCGGTCTCTGCTTCCACATGCATGAAGTATTATCTACTTTGGCCCTGACTATCTCGGACTTCAGTGGGTCCTGGTGGCTTCAATGGGCCTTGGCCATTTGGAGCTTCATGGTTTTGCCCTTTAAAAGTGATTCACAGGGGAGAGAAGATCTCATTCCATATAAGCTAGAGTTTTTCTTGACTTACAACCGATGTGGGATTAAAGATGCCCTCCTCTCACAACAGATAATATTATGTAAATGTGCTAATGACATAATTGCATTGTCGTGTTTAATTTCAAAATTCTTAAAAGATCTTGTCTATGTTTACATCAATCTCCCATGAGATCTTGACCTTCTGTTGATACTCTTCTTTAACAATGATGCTTTTATAAGCAGATTGATGGTTTAAACAATGTTTCAAAAATTGCTACCAAGGTCCGTACCGGTTTTTGATCGGGTACTGTACCGTACCGACAATAAAAAATTCAAAAAAATCCCACCCAGCGGCAAAAAAAAATTAAGCCGAATCGATACTGTACCGCACCATACCACATGGTATTGGACGGTTCAGGCCGATACCATACTGAACCGATCGGTTCGGTCCGGTTCAGATCATTTTCCGAAAAATCGATCTGAACCGAATCGGTTCTCCGCCGGTATGGTACAGGGTACGTCGGTCCGGCTCGGTACGGAATACCATGATTTAAAGAGATCATTTTCATATTCTTGTTACTTTGTATTCTTGAAGATGCTTTTGCATTTTGCCATATTTCTGTGCTTCTAGTTCTTGAGTAGGACTTCCTACTTGTTCTACCTATAGATACACCATCTTATCTGTTATTTTTGGGCATTTGTCTTCGGATCAATTTTGTTCAGTTTTCCCAAGATCATGGCTATCTAGTGAAAGTACTACATTATTTACTTTTGTCCACTAAATGTATTCTTGTTAATACAGCAGTATGGTTTTGATTTTTGGCTCTCTGGTATGCATTAGAAAAACTTTGACTGATCCATCTTAGATGAACCAAAATATATCATTTCAAAAACACAGGACTAATTTCATAAAACTGTTAAGGTAATCATATAAATAATTGAAAAAAAAAAAAACATCTAAAAGCTTTTGGAAATGTATATTTAAGTGACTTTTTCATGTCATTTGAATTCATAAGCGGTAAGGTTTTCAATCAAATCTATCTGTATTGGCATAATCATTCCTTTCGTAAGGCCTATGTAATAACTGTTATGTTCTTTAAACCTTTGCACAAAGTTGAGTTCTCTATATTCTTTAGCTGAAAATGATGCATCAAACTAAGGTCTCTCTTTATAACTGCATTTCATAATTCAGGTGCTAAAGAGATATACTTGTGCAGGTTTTAGAGACAGCAACACATGTTGGAAGATTATCCGTATCAAGCACCTCTGATGTGCCATTCAAAGAAATGGCTAGTCAATGTGAGGCTCTTTTGGTGGGAAAGCAACAAAAATTATCTGTTTGCATGAGTACCCACAACAACAACAATTTTTCCTGAGTGGCCTTTCACAAGATGACAAAGAAATGAAACATTCCTCACACTTGTGCACAGAACAATTACAAATGGTAAACTCCAAACCTTAAAAAAAAAAAAAAAAAAAAAAATGCGGCAAATGCATAAGCATTAGAATGTCAATAAGCATGCATGTGTTTATTTAATCATAATGTGCATTATTTTGTGGCAACAATAATGAAAAATTGTTGAACAAAGTTGAACTCTTAGTCCATGAATTTTCATGATTGTTTCAGAACTGTGCTTATGGAAAGCCAGAAATTCTTTCTTCAAAAATTTCATCTCTTGCTTGAAGTTTACCCCTTTTATGTTCTTTTTTCCTCTTCTTTTCCTGTTCCTAACTCAGAAGAATGAAGCTATTCTCACTTTTTGTCAAGTTAGAATTGCCTGATCCATTCTGTTTTTCATATGTTTTGCTTCTTTTTTAAAGAAGTTATTGATGTTCTCGTGTTTCGTTGGACTCACCCATAATTTTAAAGAAACATCTACTTTTTGTGTCTAAAACATGTTAATATTCAGAATATCATTCTGAACATTCTATCAAAGCAATAAGATATATGGGAAAACTTGTTAAATGTTGCAATTTTTACTCCACTCCCTCTCTTTTACTGGACAAGCAATATATTTCAGTAAAAATTTTTGATTTCTTGCCCACCTTTTTTATGCTTATTATGTTTCCCTTTCAAAAAAAAAATTGTATTCAGCTAATCTCCTCCAAAATGCAGATTGGCAATCCCTTCGTTGAGCCGAACTTCAATGCATATGCATGCACGGTAACTGCCACCACTACCCTTCTGTTCCCCACCGAATACCAATGCCAGCCCCAGTTCAGGCTCCCCGCTTCAAACCCATTTGATAATTTCCTAAAAGCTGCTGGCTGGTGAAGTGGTTATGTTTCTGGAGTATACTAATACCACCCTCCATTATAATCACGTAAAGTGAGTGGTGACCAGAGTTGAATGTTCCAATATTCCGCATTCTGTGGCTAAATAGCTCTTGCTTGCATCTCCATATGCCATTCCACTGAAGGACCATCTATGTTGATTGCTTAGCAAGTGCATATTATTTCATATCTCATCCCCTTCGTTCTTTCATTATATTCATTCGTTCAGAGTGGAAGTTCCAAAAGATTCATGGAAGAGGTGACTCCAAGTTTGTATGTCATCGTTAAGAGTGATAATGCGTTAATGTCATGATGTAATTATCTGTGCTGTGCTATTGTTATAGATGGATATATTTCTGAATATGGGGAGAAGACCCTCTAATAAACTTCAATGCTTGATTGAAGCGCGAAACATTTCATAGTGTTTGTTTGCCTGGGATAGGTTGTCAACTTAAATGGCAGCACCTATTCAATCAAAGCTTAGAATCAATAAAAGAATAATCATGCCTGCCCTATTCTGTAGACAACAGAAATAATCTCACAATATCATATACTTTTAATTTAATACTACTAGATAAAATACTCAAGGAGTGGGAATTTTACCTCAGTCATGCTGCCCTGTAGAATAAGGGCTTCCCAACTTTGCCTCATCGGCTCGTCTCGAGCGGTAGCTCTTCTACATGATAAATAGAAGGTAAGAAAGAGTGGAAAAATGAGAGAGAGAGAGAGAGAGAGAGGGGGGGGGGGGGGGGTGTATGTGAGAGAGAGAGGGGAGGGGGATGGGGGGGGTGTGATCTCCCCGCTTAATCGAATTTTATTCTCCAAATTAGCAATACCTAAGTCATCAAAACGATAAGGATATATATTTTGTAAATCTCTTCCTCAATTTCTCAAATACTCTCCTTCTTTGTATAATTCCTTTACTTCCTTTACTGGGTCTTAACACGAGAATGGGATGGAGCGTGGTATGTACTCTCATAATTTGCTTCTTTCTATCAATAATCTTAATGGCTGATCTTCATAGGATAGATCTTTTCGGAAGTCTATAGCTTCAAGCTCTACGATATAGATAGGATTTGATACATATTTTTGAACATTGATATGGGGAAAATATTATATCTCAGGGTTTATTTGGTTGAGATATGTCATATTATGAGATAAGCTCATTATTTTTAGAATCATCTATCTAAAAAAATGATTATAGGAGGAAATATATTTTATCATGTTTAATTGAAATTCCTTCAAAAAATAGCACTAATAAAGGATCACTGTGCCTGATTGGGCATACTATTATATAGAAATATTGTCAAATTTTTAAACAGTTTACAAAATGGCATTGGTATTTTTTTTCAATCTATTTGTTAGCCATTTATGACCCACTTACATTGAAGGCTATTAGGATGGACCATTTTTAATATCAAAATATATTTGTATGAGTTAATATTTTTTAAAGTGAATTATACTTATAGTATAAAATATATTTATAATTATAAATAATTTTTAATATATTTTTATGCCAAATTTATTATTATATATTTATTAATTAATGATTAATAATCAAAATTTACTATAAATATATTAATATATGAATTATAACATTATTTATAAATAATAGTGTTAATATTTTAAAATTTTACTTATTTATTATATTAGTTATATAATATAATCAATATAATGTTCATATAATATTAATATCATATTAGTGGGCATTTCCATTAAGCAATGACTATTTCATTTTACCTCCTCTCATTAGTTTGGCATGGAAAAAAAAATACTATCCTCCTGTTATCATTTCTGATATTAGATTTATTTTTTCATACTAGATTATCTTCAATCCAATGAACTTTTAAAAGAAATAAGAAAGTTACAAAGAAATGCCATGGTTATTTGGCTTTACCTAAAGTCCCACGGAGATCTTACCAAAAAAAGGTCTTATGGAGAGAGATGCTTGCTTTTCTTTGGAAAAGGAGATTCACAATTTTAAAATGAGATAGAGAGGAGGGAGCAGGAACGCCTGTTAGTGTTGTAGTTTCCAATATCCTCCTATAACTTCATCGTAATCAAGATGTAGAAAGATTTTTATTTGGAAGTAAGAGAAATAGAAAGATTTTTAAAATTTAAATATGTCTATCTTAATCTTTTATCAAAAATTGAGATTGAGATCAATCTAGGATGATCCAAAACTAATGCAAAAGATAGGGGAGAATTAAGAGAAGGTGGGAGCCACTTGTCACCGTGAGGAGGGACCAACCCTTCCGCATGTATTAGATGTATAAGGTGCTTTGAAACCGAGAGACATTTCACTCTGCCCATGATATCCATCTTATTTGTAGAAATTAGGTCACTCCATAAACACATTCAAGAGGAGTTAGGGCCTCAAATAGGAATAGAAAAATGTGACTCCCATTCTAACTATTTGATTAGAGGAAGACTCATCCCAATTCTGATTTTGAGACAGAATGCGAATGGCTTAATCATTTTAAAACCTAATCCTGACTCTTTTCTAAGAATTCAGATCTCTATTCCAATTCTAGTTTCAGTCATGAACCAAATGCTTCAGCGGATATAACCATTTCGATCTCCATTCCAATTCATTTCAATTTCAATTATGATCACGAACGAAACATCTGCTCAATATATTTATATTGAAGTAGCATAATAAATTTGATTTTATTGGAAAAAAAATTTATTATGATGATCCCATATACAAGCAAGCTAGGTTTCCACAGTTGCCACAACTTGAGCTGCTCGCTAGTGACCAAATAGGCGTCCATCATTCTATCAAAAAAAAAAAAAAAAGCGTCCATCATGAAGGAAGCTTGAGATCTCACGGGTTGTCAAAGGCCAACATAGGTCCCTCACCATACCAACAACATGTTCCTAAGATAAAAACGCTAAAACGGCCTTGATAAATGACTGGTGACGTTCTTGCTAAAAGGAGACAAACATGAGGAGAGAGAAACTCATGAGGAGAGAGATACTATAGGTCTTTTTACGGCACATGCAAAATAATATTGACCGCCGTCACAGCCATTCATAAACCATCCATCATCTTAAACCATTCATGGCTACAGTCAGCTCAATCATTCGCATGGTACATGAAATTTCACTGTCATAGTCATTAATCAAGTTTCCACCATCATAAATAATTAATCCAGATGCAAATTGATCAGATTGGATTGGGTCACGGGTGATCGCGATCCAATCCAACAGAATATCAGATTAGATCAAATCGGTTTCATAACTAAAATTTTCGATTCGATAGATCATTCAGATCGGATCAGATCTATGTGTAATCTTGTCCTAATACAAAAAAAATTCAAACCTAGATTATATTCAGATCAAATGTAGACAATCATATTTTAATTATCCTAAAATCAACTACTATTGACCATACAAAATGGACCTCTTAATATAAATTAAGATATAAAAATAATTTTTATTTTTTAACCTATCTTTATGTAAAAGATGTTGCTTATACAAATCTTAAATCACAAGTTAAAAACTCGAACGGATTCGGATCCTAATGGTATATTGGGTTTGGATCGAGTCAAATCCCACACTAGAAGATCTAAAATTTTATTAGAAATCAAATGAAGTGGATTGGATCAGGTCGAAATAGAATTCAATAAACTCAGACTTATCTTAAAAATAAAATAGATCTAATTTTAAAACCTAATCATGCCATACAGATCCTTTAAAGTGGATTAGATTGGATCTAAGCAGGTCGACTAAAATTGAACTATTGATCAATCCGACTCACTTGCGGTTTGTATTACCGTCCTTGTTAATAAAAAGGCATTAACATAAAGTACAACACATAATTCAAAATCTACATTTCATGGCCGAACCTTTCAACCATCCACGATGGGCCTTTGTATATATCATTTACCAAAATATGCAAATTTAAACCTTGATACCGATGTATATTTTATTTTTAGATAAATAACAGAAATACTTCTTCAATTTTAATTTAATTTTATTTATATCTTTGTACTTTAAAAAGTATCAAACTGATCCTTCTAGTTATTGATATATTCTAATGTGATCCAACCATTCATTTTACCAATCAACAGTATTAGATTTCTTTCTCAATAGACGAAAATACCCCTTATTTATGGATGAGCTTGAAGGAGGAAGAAGATGAGAAGAAAAAGTAGATGAGGGAAAGGAGAGGATGAGAGAAGGGACGTTGATAAAGAATGGATCAGAGGAAGAGAAGGAGGACGAGAAGAAGAAGAAGGTGGAGAAGAAGAAGAAAGAAAGAATGGATTGCCGATGGGAAGGGACGGAAGTAGAAGGGGCCGCCGTGAAGAAGATGACTTATGGACGATTTGGAGGAAGAAGAATGAGGAGATGAAATGAATAATGAGAAAGGAAAAGAGGTAGAGGGAGCCATCATGGAGGAGAAGAAATGAGTGGGAAGAAAGGATCTTTTATCGATAAAAAGAGGTGGATGCAGAGAAGGCCATCTAAAAAGATAGAGCTCATGGGTTGATTTAGAAGAGAAAGAGGTTGAGAAGGAGGAAGAAAATGATAAAGAGTGGGAGGAGGGAAGAGGGACCACCGGCAAAGAATAGGATGGAGGAAGAAAAAAAAAAGACAAGAGGATTGGGAGGAAGAAGATGGAGAAGGAAAGAAGGGACGGAGGTGGAGGCTACTATGGAGGGGATTGGTTTATGAATGGCTTGGAGGAGGAGGATGAGGAGCAGAAATGGATGGAGAGGAAGATGAAGAGATGAAAAAATGGGTGGAGAAAGGGGAGGACAAAAATGGAAGAGGGAGAAAGAAGAGAAAGAGGAGGAGGAGAAATGAGTGATAAGGTGAGGAGGAGAAAGAAAAGGAGAAAAGAGAAGGAAAAAAGAGGGACTTCGACAATGGAGGAGAGGATCAATCAGAAAGGAGGAAAGAGGAAGATGATGAAAAAATAGATATTTTTGTCATTTTAAAAAATTTTATTAATGAAAATAAATAATGGGATCACATCGGAACATATCGATAATTAGAAAGGATAGTTTGATACTTTTTAAAGTATAGAATATATAAATAAAATTAGATTAAAATTAAGAAGATATTCCTATAATTTATTCTTTATTTTTTTTGGCTCCTAAACCACGTAGTATCACCATAAATATAATTATATACACACACACACCTAGGGCTGTTAAAATATGATCCAACCCGACCCGTGTTCAACCTGCCATAAACAGGTTCAGATTTAGGCTAAACGGGTTTGGGTCATAAACAGATTGGCCGGTTTAATCCGTTTAATAATTGGATCAGATTTAAATTTTAGATATCTGATCCGTTTAACCCGTTTAATATCTAGGTCGGGTTGAATCAGATAACCTATTTAATCTGTTTAATCTATTTCTGACCTATTTAACCTGATTTGTTTAACCTGTTTAACCCATTTAAGACGTGTTTAACCTGTTTATAATCTGTTTAACTTGTTTCTGACCTATTTAACCCGACATATTTAACCTATTTAATCCATTTAATATGTTTAACCTAATTTGACCTATTTAATAAATGGGTTAAACGGATCAGATCGAGTTATCTGTTTAATAAATAGATCGGATTTAGATTTGAATCTTTGATCCATTTAATAAATAGATCGAATTTTGGTTGATGATTTTTTGATCCGATCTGTTTATGATTCGATCCGTTTATGACTCGATCAGATCCGATTGCCACCCCTACACATATCCACCCACCAAAGCATGCAAATTTAAACATTGATAACGATGTATATTTTTTTTCTTTATCAAAAAAAATGACGTACATTTTTTTATTTTAATCCCTAGACCAGCTATCATATATTATCACCATAAATATAATAATATCTTTGAAATTTATGAATCATATATATATATATATATATATATATATTATAAAATAGAGCAAACGCGTCCCTGTGTCTCCGTCTGTCGTGTGGGCATATCTCTATCTGCCACGTGTGTACAAGAGAAAAAAGTCAGGAGCAAACGCATTGTGAGGGCTCGATCAGGCCATTGATGGAGATGCACTTGTCCTTGGCGGAGGCGAAGGGTTTCTGACAGTGAGAAAGGCTGTTGGAAACCACCCCTCGCACTCTCGCTGTACCTACCACTACTTTCTCACCGCACCTGTCGCTGCTTCCTCACGGGATCATCGGGGCAAGCCAAACCACCGTTGGCCCTCACGGTAGTGGAAGAATAGCAGGATTACTGAATTTTTTAGATGGAAGGAGATCGAGCGCAGAGGCAAGGTGTGCCGGAAGAGCACGACGAAGCTGGTAGTGGAAGAGCAGCCATATGAGGTCCCACGTCCACATGACGACGGTTAGGAGGAGGCGGCGGTAGAGTGGGAGGAGGAAGCGCGGGGTGAAGAAAATGTTCCACGACGGAGAGGTGTCTCGAAGGGTGGGAGTATGGGAGCGAGGCTAGGATCACCACTATGAGGTCATTGGGGAGGCCAATTATTAGGGTCCAGGCCTCGTCGGGTGGGGGCTAGGGTTCCGACATTAGCAGAGGAGGAGGAGGCCATGGGTCGAAGATTGGATCCAGAAGTGCAGTTCCATGTCTTTCCAATCCTGACCTCCCAACACTCTTCTCCGCCTCCGATCACCACCACTATCAGTGTGGGACGGCGAGGTGGGAAAAGATCTTACCTTTAATTCTTTCTGTCTTTTCTTTGCTTTCGTTGATTTTTCTTCTTTTTTTTTTGATTTTTTCTATGTTTTTTCATCCTCAGGAGCTTCGATCGGATGGGAGATCTTGAGGTCGAGCAGCTCAATGCGGCACCCAAGGTGGAGGAGGTCGACGGCCCAAGGGCCGAGGAGCTCAGACATTCATAAAAGAAGAGAAGAAGAAGAGGGAAGAAAGAAAAAGAAAAAAAAAAAGAAGAAAAAGATTAAAAAAATATTTTTTTAAAAAAATAACAATGAATTTTATTGTTGAAGCTTTTTGATTTTTTTTTTATTTGAACTTATCTAGATTTGAAGTTAAATGAGAAATCCAAAAGTAATAATTGAGATTTAAAAGTAGTTATCTAATTTATGATTAATTATAAATTATTTTTCAGATAGTATTAATTAATTATAAATTTTTAATTATTTTTTATATTCAAAGAATAGATATTGATCGTCTGGTATTCCGTAGATTAGATACATTAATTTTAGGAAGAGAATCAAAGCAGTAAAAGAAGAGATGAAAAAAATTATAGTTTAGATTTCTAATTTTTTTTTAAAAAAATTTTATAGTTTAAATCTTCAAAATTTTAATATATATATTTTTTAAATTTTTAAAATTTAAAACTCTCATAACTCATTAATTAGAGATATATTTATTAAGATTCTGATCAAAATTATTATTTATTATTATATTATTATATTTTATTTTATTTTAAATTCGAAGATGCTGTGGTCATTGATTAGTGGTAGTCGTTAATTAATATTATTAATTTTATTATTAAAAAGTAATAATTAAAATGATGATAAGTACATGGACTCCGTCTGCACCAAGGCGTGCAGACTTAAACCATGAAACCGACGTACATTTTATTATTTTAACCCCAAGACCTGGTGCCATATGTTATCATCATAAAATAATAATATCTTTGAAATTTATGAATGCTGCTTAAAATAGTGACGGGCAAATGGACTCCGTCTCCTCCAAGACCGGATAGGTTGGTTGGTCTCGCCCCTCTCCCTCTCCCTCTCCCTCTCGCTCTCCCGATCTCTCATACCCCAATCCGATTATCCGATCTAGTCTCTGGTGCCGGCGCCCTCCAATCCTCGAACCCTGGGTTCTTCGTTCGGTTCTTCTCCTCTCCGGCGACCCGATCTCGGTGAGTTCCCTTCTCATCTTCTACACCCTTTCTCTCTCCCTCTCCCGCAGTCTGATCTCCATCTCGAATCAATTCTAGTTTCCGGCACCGGCGATTTTCGATCCACCTGGCCCCCGACGCCTCCGATTCTTCGGTTCGGCTCATCTCCTCGAGGCCCACTCGTTCGGATAGCTCTTTAAATATAGATCGATATCCTCTCGTTTCTTGCCTTCTGGTCCTGCTTCACTCCTGTTTTGTAGTTGTCGAGGCTTAAATGATTCTGGTTCTGTAGCTTCTTTTGTCTTTCACTTGTAGCGAAGTTCTGAAAAAAAGAAAACGTTGACATTAGAAACGATAATTTTTAGGTTTCCTATCCGATCGCCATCGAGACTGATCAAACACCAACTAATTTCGTGCATTCGGTCATCTGGTGGGACAGTGGTGGTTTATGTTAATAGCCAGACCAGATGATGCTCGCGTGCGAGTAGCATGAATATTATTCATTTAGATTTATTTTTTTATTTAAATTAATTTAAATATAAATAAAAATTTAAAAAATTGACTAATATCTGTATCTATATCTATATTTATATCGATAATATATATATATATATATATATATATATATATATATATATATATGGATAGATAATTATCTGATCCATATCTGAATATCCGAATTAATATATAATTATATATAATTTTATATAACACTTATTAATTTTAAAAAAAATATAATCATATAAATATATTATTAATTTAATGTATCATCTATTTTGTAATATTTTTAATTTTATAATCATAAAATTTAATTATTTAAATTATATTCATAATTATATGCATACTTTCGATATCTGAATTGTATTCATATCTATTTAAAATAAATATAGATATGAATTTTTGTATTCAAATAATATTTATATTCGTTTTTATATTTTTTTAAAAAAATAAATATGAATATGAATATATTAATATCTGATCCAGTTTCAACCATGCTCATGTTTGTGAAATTATTCTTGATTGACTTTGGAAGTTGCATGCACGGGAGTTCAGGAAAATTTTTAGTTAGTATTTTACTTAGCATATAAATGGTCCAACTAGGTAAATGTGGGAATTAAATATAATATTTTTCAGATATCCTCAAGGAATTTTCATCATATTACATAACGGAAATATTTTACACGGAGCAGAACTGGGATCCTCATGGAAGTATCTACTTTTACCAAAGGGTTCCAGTCATGTCCCTATGCATAGAGCAGCTGGGATTCTGGGAGATTTGTCCAAATGTTGATTAAATTCGAAAATTCGAAAAAGCTACTGCTTAGTTGAGGTATTATGGTGGATGAATTGCCTGTTGACATGAAATGATGCGACTCTCTAGAGAAAGCATGTCAAATGATCGGATGTTGTTGACCTTGCTCGTTGATTTCCTTGGGGACTAAAATTGCAACGATATGCCTTGTCGGTAATTCTTTTCCATGTAAAGAAAAGTCCTCGTTGTTGTCATCACAATCTTCATCATTATCCATGACCTTTTTGCTGTCAGAAAAGTGAAAGCTGTTAAGTTGATAATTCTCCATGGAAGAATTGAGCCAATTTTTAAAAATAGGAGAGAGGGGCCTACCATGAGCGTATAAGGCCATTGGGAGACAGAAAACACTACATTATTGGTTCCAGAATGTTCGTGCAGCGAGGAAACAACTGTTGAAATTCCCCTAGATTTGGAAGACTGTAAAAAAAAAGAAGGTGCTAAATTTGGATACAGGGTATCATACTTATCTTTGAGACACAACTTAGAAGCCAAAGATTCTAACTACTGCCTCATTCGTAGAGGCGCAATATTTAATAGATATACACGTCATCACATCATCCGTAAGTCAAGAGTGCACTGCCTGTCATGCTACTGTTTATACTAAGATTGCATGCTGTCAAGGGTTATACATGTCCACACACACATATATAAATATATAGACACATATGTATGTATCCATGTATGTTGTATGTATGTTGTGGTATTCTCTTATTTCCAATCTCGGATGTCTCTCGAGGAGCCACGCCAGCATCATTACCGATGAAATCATCCGACGACCAAAACTTCTACTAATTGGCTCCATTGAGAAGAACGTGGTCGAATTGAATCCCATATGATACAGTACAGGCCATTTTCTTCACCGTGCGAATGTTGACCGATGTTTCTATCATTATGCGCATAATAACAACCGTCCGCAATGGTCATGCACAACATGGGTGCATACGTTCTAGATCCGTTACCGAATGCCCTGGATAGACCTAGGAAACTTGAGTAGCGATCAACAACCTTCTCTCTATATAAAGAGAGGAGATGAGAACCCCTCGAATAACTTCCAATTTCTAGCATCAAAATTTTATTTTATTCCTTTTTAAGCTTCATCTGGCTAAGGCATCGGAATTTTGTGGCCATAAGAAAAGGGCCTTTGGATGTTAAATTTTGCGGACGACATCGTCTCTGCTTCCAGAGGGTTATAGTGTTACGACTTACGATGCGCTCTCTCCAAATTTATGATCACATTAATAAGCAGGTACTGAAGCTCCTTTATTACAATGGCGGCCTTAAAAGCTTTTTGGAACAGCCCTGTGGGCCCCAAGACAACTCATTTCTGGGGACCTGTTGCCAATTTCAGCTTCGTTGTGGCTGTATGATTCCTCACTTCTCTTGCTGGTTATATATTTCTCAGTTTCTCTCTTCACTCTTATCATATTTATTTAAAGACTAGACAAAGGGAAAACTTGCGGCATTATTTTAAAATGAGCACTTTTAAGTGAAAAAAAATTGCATGACCTCCTTTTTCTTTGAAAGCAAGATAATATTTTAAATTTAATATTTCACCTTATATTACTTCATGGATTTTTATCTGGTTGGTTGTTGGCCAAGAGCCATGTAGCCTCGATTCTTTGGATTAGAGACAATAATAAATCGGATATATATTGAATCAGCTAATATTTATACTTACTCTGTAATTAAAAATTTTATATTCATATCCGTCTCTTATCTATTGTGGATTAGATACGAATTAGATTAGATCGGATAGATAAGAGAGATTGGATGAGATCGAATTGAGTCGGATGCATGTAAATATTATAAAATAATTATAATTTTAAATATAAAATGTATATTAAAATTATATTGTATCGGGTTCAGAACAAGATGTACCATTACTTATACCGATCCGAATCCACTTCAAATATTTTCTAAAATTTATATTATTTCGAATTCTAATTAAGTTGAATAAAATCTACTTATTCGGATTGGATCATATTGGATATTTGGCAAATCAGATGAAATTGCTATCCCTAGTTTGGCTTATCCATCTACCAAAACTTGGCATCTACATGAATGTGGTGTGATACATCGGTATGGATCATAAGAGAAATGAAGAATTTGAAACCTAGTCATGCATCCATATTTATATTCTAAAATCTAGAAAATGGGGTTATAGGCATTGTAAGCCACTGATCAGAACACTGAGTTGTTTTGAAGATTTATTGTTTGTTGGCTACCAGGTTCATGCTATTGGCTTTTGCTTCAATTTGACGAAGCCATAAACTGGTTGCTGTTTCTTTTCCGCACAAATAGAAGCAAAGCAGACTTGGCCCGGCATTTTTTAACAATTAAAGTTATGTCGTCAGTAATTTGTTTGTCGTTTCTCAAAGCATAAAATCAACTAATGTTACATTGTTTGAAAGTTTGTTCATTCTATGGGCAAATTTTGCAATTTTGAGACTCGTATTCTGCTTACTTATGTGCCCTTTAGATGGTAAACTCTATTACTTGGATGCTCCAAAGTCCTTACAGGCTATGGGCGGTAACCCATGATAAACAAAACCAAAACTAGTTGAGATGAATACATGTATCCAAGACTCAAGACAACCAGCAATGCCATGCATTAGATGCAATCATTTTTCCAAATAAAAATTTCACTTTTCAATGTTGAATAATATGATAATTTGAGTTAGGCTGGGCTGCTCTGAAGAGCAAATGTCATCATATACTCTCTGTGTTTTTTTCCATTACCTGTTCTGTGAGATTTATGCAAAGATAATTTCTTTCCAATGGCAAAATTGCCTTTATTCCTTTCTCTCACAAGTGGTTTTTGTTCTCCTTCCTCCCCTATTGCACTGACCCTCTTCTCTTACGACTGTAGAGCCTACCTCATTGTGGCTTCCTTGTCTAATGTGTTGCTTGGATACTCTGTTTTCAAGTTGTTTGGAACTGTCAACACTTTCGGACACTGGGACATGGTAGGACACAATACCACTCAGCTAGACAGTTCATTTGAAGCATCCTGCTAATATCAACAAAAGTTGTCTTATGCTTAAGATTTTTTGGATACCTAGAGAAGTGTTTTTATATTTTTAATATAAAGTTATCAATCTTATATGTAAATACGATGCTTTAAGCGAAGTATCACTATACATTTAAAGTGATCAAGTTATCACGGGTTAAGCGAAATGTCATTATATTTTAAATACATTTATATTCATGGTTAGTTATCATTTTAAGTATCTCAAGACATTTACATGAACATAAAAAGCAAATTAACTTGCAATCTTGTGGCTATTCCATTAATTTATCTGTTAAATAGCACTATATCTCTAAGTCTCCCTCTCTCTCTTTTCTTTTTTTTCTTTTTTTTTTTTTTAATATGCATCGAAGGATACAAATACACTACATATATATAGATGCATACATACAAGTTACAGAGAGAGAGAGAGAGAGAGAGAGAGAGAGAGATTAGGACGGCAGCATTAAATCGGGATATCATCTTTATTTTCTCTTTCCACTTCCTATTTTCCCTTTCCTATGGCACTGGCTAATAGAGAACAACTATGGCCAAAGTTTTAAGTTTCACTGAAGTTGAACCTCAGTTTTGGCTTTTGGTCAATTTCAGCAATCTCAGTTAGTTTCAGTCAAAATTGGCCAATTTCAATTTAGTTTGGGCCAGTTTCAGCCAAAACTAGCTTTGGATGCCTTTTTAATGTTTTATTTTGATGTCTAGTGCCACTTTTTCATTTATTAAGTACATAACCTATATAATATTTATTTTTTCTTTTTTTGAGTTTAAAAAGAGGAGATAGATAATAGAATTAACATTCCAGAGGTTGAGGCCTTCGAAGAAATGCTTGCAGACAACTAGATTCAAAATATTTCACAAAAATAACATTTTCAAAATAATCTAATATTTATAACTGGAGGCATATGATTAAATATCCACTTAAACACAAAAACATAAAAAATGCTTGTATGCGATTTATTTATAAGTTCTATTTTGACTGGAGAATAATGAATTTTCAGAAAACTAAAGTTCAAGAAGTAAATTACATATAGACACATAAAGTTCACTTATATCTAATTCAGTCTTAGATTGTAGAAACTATACAACAAAGAAGCTATATAGCACAATATGCTCTAAAATGTTCGGAATAATATTTCTGGGTTCCTTTTATTTTTCTATTTTCTTTTTTTTTTTTGTGAAATTTCTATTGATCTGTTGATCGAAACTCCAAAAGATGGAGCAAAATTTCTGAAGTCACAACCAAAATGGAGTTTTCAAACCCCGGCTACAGGCATGGATGGCTGTGGTTGGGTCAAGTTCTTTTCCCTCTCCATCCCTTTCTTTCATCTGAAGGTCAATAACAAGCAGCTGAACCTAGGTAATCTGATCAAGGCTGGATCCACTTCAGTTAGTGCCAATGATTGGTTGGTTGTTTATTGGAGGTTGATGGATTTGTTGATTGAGAGGGAGAGAGAGGCAAGAGAGTGGGGTGCAAACTAGATGCAAAATAGCCAGAGATGGGGAGGGATATATCACGAAATTAGAAAAAATCTCTCTTTATTTTGTTTTCTTTTATTGTAAAATTTGAGCCGTCCAGATCTTGTTCTGATGTTTCAAAAAAATTGGAAGTATTTTCGCCCTAATGTTTTCAGGAGTAGACCAGCCTAACTCATGATAATAATAAACTGATCTACTAGTCAAGCTTTATAAATTGTTTTGCAAGAGTTATAAACAATGAAAAAATAACTTATGCCTCTTAAAAAAATTAGTTAATTGAACAACTAATTAGTCAGTCACTGAGAGTGGAACTATATTTGCAGAAACCAAGTTATAGTCTGGATATGAAAAGAGAGAAGAAAAAGAAAGAAAAAGATAAAAGTTTTAAGTTATTGTACTTAGAAATAAATATCATTCAGGAAAAAAAAATGAGAATGAAAGCTTCCATTTGCTTCTTTATTATGAGAAAAAAAATATGGTATACATTCTTCTATGTTATATGGATAGCAGGTCTAATGTTACCAAAATGAGTTATTTGTATTTTATAGACCTTATTTCATTATGGGAGACATAGAAGATAGCAACAAATAGAAAATTTTATGCTAAAATTCATTATCCTTTTCATTTTTTGGTGCATAATTATTTTGAAATATGTCACCGCATTGAAGTTAGATACTTCCAATCAGCTGTTGAAAATTATCATTCTTTTGAGTTTTTTCGACAGCTGACTATGGTAGCTCTCATGCCAGTCGATTAGTCATATCTGCTTTTGAAATCTTTCAACTTGGCTGTCGATTGTGAAGATAACCTGTAACTTTGCTGCTCATACTGTATATTTTGACTAATTTCTGATCACTGTCTACTGCAACTATACGTGTTCTTTCTTTTCTATTCTTTTATGATGAAAGCTTGATCCCTTTTCTATTCATGTTTCTGACCTGTTCATGATATAATTGTATGACTTGGTTGGTT
This sequence comes from Elaeis guineensis, assembly GCF_000442705.2. NCBI lineage: Eukaryota > Viridiplantae > Streptophyta > Magnoliopsida > Arecales > Arecaceae > Elaeis > Elaeis guineensis. The sequence goes on from NC_026002.2 coordinate 14,689,957, forward strand.
TGTGAAATTGTTTTTATGGCTCTGCTTTTTTAGGGTTTGGTCGATACGCAGAAACCTCCAGAAATGATCTCTGGCAACATGACTGCAGGTTAAGAAGTTTCTTGGGTCAGAAGATTATAATTTTTCACTTTTCCATTAACTGACCTAGACTAATTGTCGATTTGGTTTCGCAGTCATGTGTGTGTATTCAGGACTCTTCATGAGGTTTGCATGGATGGTGCAGCCACGAAATTACCTGCTTCTAGCTTGCCATACCTCTAATGAATCTGTTCAGCTTTATCAGCTATCTCGTTGGGCAAAGGCCCAAGGGTAAGGATATTGCTCCTAAGTTTTCTGGGGAATTACTTGGTTCTATATCTAAAAGTAATTGGTTGCTACCAGTCCTATTGATTTTATTTACTTTGGGAGATTAGGTCCCAGTGCATTATTGTTTTGTGTTGTTTGGTACTGCCATGAATATGGATCTTGCTTAGGCTTCTGCTAACGTCTCTGTATAGCAACCTTGGGATGGCTTTAGCCTCTTAAGTAGTACCTTCATTAATGGATGTTTTGTTTGAGTCGTAAAAAACTCTGCTTATCATCATCTTATGCTATGCGGTTGCTTGTTAATTTATGGTTTGTTTTGCCCAACAAGCATTGACATTCCGAATCATGTCTAATGAAAAAAAGGGGTTAGATGCATGACAGGCTGTTGTTTATAAAAGCCTTAATTTGAAATAATCTAAATCAGGTGACCTCTTAATGTATACCTCCTATATAGTGCTACAAGATGCTTAACATTATGTTCTGAATTGATGATACATTAATTTGGTCAGGAAATAAATCAATTCACACCATTAACTTTGTGATTTTGTCGGGGTCTATTAATTGAAAATGTGTTTTTCTCTGTTGTTGGACTGGAAAAGTGAAAATATGCTAGTTCTTTCGTATTCTCGTGGTCTTTGGCATTAATTCATGTTCTAACTTTTTTTTTTTTTTTAAACAGATACTGGGATAAGAAAGAGACAGAGTTGCAGAAGTAACTTCTATGAGGTTCTTCAAAAGTATTTTATTCAAATCAGTAAATGGATGATGTGTAACTCAAGCTTCATATTGGTGAATCAGCACTGGAATCTTTCATGTGAACCATTATTGCATGAGAATTGCCCCCTGAAAGTGTCATTTTATCCAGACATCACAATGGATTCCAATTTACTCATACATAATGATTAAGTTTTCTTTCTTCTGGAATATTAATGAATCACTTGGATTTCCAATTTCTAGCATGGTAAGGTTCCTTACCAGATTCACATCCATGCACCAAGTTGCTTGTTCTTGTGGAATCTGCTTCTCTCTAGTATGACCTGAGCATCAATCTACTAGATCTTAGCTTATGTGAATGAAGCCATGAACTGCCAGCTTTGTGTCCTTGATCCAGGATAATTTATTTGGTATTATCTGCAGGGGCATATTTGGCTTTCAAGCACCCAACTGATTAGGATTTTGAGCAAATTATAAAATAATAGATCTCTTCCCTCATGCTTTTGCCGGCTGCCAAAAGCTTATGATTTAGTGACATGGTTATGATCTTACCCACAATCAGGTCTCTTTGACCCTTATCCTCTTCATGAAGCCGCAACCAGCATTCTCACTTGTGCTGCCATACGTGAAGCAGCAACCTAAACAATGGTTGCATGTTTGCCTCTGTTAATCTTCTGACTTGGTGATGTAGATCTAGTTAGATTGATTCTATTTGGACCGGCCTTATAAGAAACCATAATGTATAAACAATGAAGTCATATTCAAAATGCTCACATGCGAACGCAGGGTAATTAACTTTGCATTTTCTCATGTCAATAGTTGCTTCCTGCATGTGCACAGGTGAGGGTAACAAGCATGAACAAAACTGAGAGCTGGGCGATCATGCTTGTGCAATCGGCCATTTATGATATGAAATGGACCAAGATTTTAAATTCCGCAGGATGAGATTGCTCTTAGGTAGTGTTTGGATGTTCCAATTTTGGATGGAATAAGGGCTTATTCCATCTTATTCCCTCGAACAGGTGAAAACGACGTGATGGGCCATCCTGGTTTAGCAATTTCGATCAACCTTCCCTTATTTTCATCTATCTTGGTTTAGCTATTCCATGGAACCTTCCCTTATTTTTATCTATCTTGGTTTAGCTATTCCATGATGATCCATGGAATAGCTTATTCTAGGTCTTTATCTAACATAAAATAGCTTAGTTTAGGTCTTTAATGAGCATTAATTCTATTTTATTTTATGTATATAAAATAATACTGCATTAATTACATCTTGTTCTTGATAGAATAGCAGATTTCCAACCAAACAGAAATCTGAAATAACAAGGATGGATAGTTATTCTCTGAAAATTTGTATTCTTATTTTAGAAATAAATAAAAAAAATCCAAACACTATCTATAAAATGGGACGCACCCATTTAATCTTGTCTTGACTTTTGAGAGAGGAGATGCTCCGAGATATCTTGATTAGGATGTTAGAACGGTGGCAAGGTGGTTTTGTCCTGGCAAATGGGATGGCACTCCATCCTGCTGTCATGCGGGATGCCCCCGTAGAGATTTGAATCTTGATATGGATTGTGTGTCACCAAGACGATGGGATCTATAATGTGACAATGAACTACTTTTTTGATTGTGATAACATCAAACATTTTTTTTGTTCTGCTGAAAATAGCATCCGACAATCTGTAGAACAATTAACGCAAAGCCACGCTCTGCAGCTGGCTGACGAAAAAATGATGGTAACTTGTTATTAGAAGAAATAATTATCGCAAAATAGGGATGGCATTATCAGTTGTTGATTGCTTGACATAATCTATGTACGTTGCGACTGTTGAAAAGTGACAACAGTCGATTGAAGGATTAATGGTCTGTTTAAAGGTTGCTGCTCGTAATCTAGTTTTTAGATCTCGGTCTGATGGTTAAAATTTTTATTATTTTATAAATTTAGATTTTGAGGCATGCACATTTCAATATATACTTGTACATAATCTCAGTGAGATTTATCTGAAATAAAAAATAAAATTTAAAATATTTTATCAACATATAAATTTTTTGATACAATATAATATATAGTATTTTCATTGATTAGCAAACTAACATCTATGCTAATCTTCATTTTCCATAATCTGTCCATTTAAACTGAAAATATGAATATCAAAAGAATTTTATTAGAATACTATTGAATTGATAAGGTTTCATAATAAAAAATGAATCAAAATAATAGAATAAATAAGCCATAATATTTGAAATTAAATTATCTCCAATAAAAATTTTAAAAAAACTAATAATTAAAATATGTGAGTGGTTCAGATTGTGCTTGCTGATTTTTTAGGAGGTATTTTTGAAAAAAAATATATTTTTTAGCAGTTGAAATAATAGATTCACGTTGGATCTAAGATGAAGAAGTTTAGGGTTAGAATTTTTTAGTAAATTATCAAATCCAAATTTACTTTCTAAAAATATATTGATGGCTATAAAATTATACATGTTATCATTGAAACTTTATAAATAGAATATAATTTAAAACATATAAGTATCATCGGGGATGTTTCTGATAATAATAGATAAATTAAATCTATAATATTTTATATCCATTACAAAGTTAAGTGTTAGGACACCAATTAGTTACCTATCTAATTTTTCAAAGTTATAGAGATCACTGTACCAATTTCATCTTCAATAATATTGTTTAATTTATATCTTGAGATAATAGATATATTAAAATATTTGAATAAAAAATATATTTATTTTACTAAAAAATATAGTATTATAAAATGTATTATAACTTTACCATGGTAGAGGGGACTGATCATTTTTACCATATTGATTGCAAATCATTATTATTTATGGCAACTTCAAAATTGTAATATTGTTTATGTCACCGATCACAAGGGGTGTTAATTAATTTTAAACCTATTTTACAAATAAATTTTATCTCTTAAAAGATAATTAAATAATTTTAAATTTTTTGCATATGCAAATTTTTGGACATAACCGAATATCATTCTTCACCTGAAATATTACCAATCAAGCCACAAATCAATCCTAATTGAACTAACAATATATCCAAATTTAATTCAAAAAAATAAACAAACTTCATATTTTAATCTACTTTTGGCCATTGATTTTTCGAGCCCAACCTCTAGTATAATATTAAACCAATTCGATCCAACATGTCTCAAGCAGACCTAAGCTTATAAATAGATTATTATTATTAAATATTAAATCTTAAAATTAATTAATATATATAATTCATAATTATAAATTTATTTTTTTAAATATCAATTTTCTAAATCCATCGTCTCATCTATGCCGCCGCTCCTCTTATCCGATTGAGACTCCTAAGGACGGCAAAAATAGAAAAAAATTTGAAAAAAAAATATAAAAAAAAATCAACAAAAATAAAGAAAAGATGAAAAAAATTAAATATATATACATCCAACAAAAACCCTAGCTGTTGTTTGAGCTTTCCTATTCAGTCGCTACTCCAAGCCTCCCACCCGATTGAGACTCCTGAGGATAGAAAAAATAGAGAAAAAATTAAAAAAATAATAGAAAAAATCAACAAAAATCATAGAAAGATGGAAGAAAATTAAAAGGTAAGATCTTTTCGCATATCAGTTTTTTTCTTTGGGCTTCTTTTTCATTTCAACGGAGGGGTTTCTAAGATCTGATTGGGGTTTTTTTTTTCTCAAGGATTTTGTGCGAGTTATAGTGGTGTGAGTTGGTTCCTTGAGATTTTGAGAGCTTAACCTTGGTAGAAGCATGATATTTTGTAGGGTTTAATGATTTTCTATCGAAAGGATTCTTTTTTGGTTACAATATTTTCAATTCATGGTGTTCTGTTCTCATGCATCTTGCTAAAAAGAAGAAAGAAATCCCACCACTCTGTTTTTAGTGTACATAGGAGAGTTCAGAAGGTGCCACGTGTTACGAAGAGAGGCGCCACATGTCATAAAGTGGGAAGGACTCTCAATGTAGTATATTTTTTTTTTTTTCGGGAGACAGGAGGTGCTCTAAGGCGTGCTATCCCCACCCCACCCCACCCCACCCCACCCACTTTGGGTCCGAACCTAAGAATGGAAGAGAAAGAGGGAACGTCGAGTAAGAACTAGCGGCCCAATAACATAATTGCTCAGGTGTGAGGGCCCAAACGGCCCAACGGGTTAGCGGGCTACTCGCTGATCCGTAAAAGCTCCGATCGTTATTCGATGCCCTAAAATAGAGAAGAGACCCGCGCGCCTCTTTGCGACGAGAAGAAGCCGCGAGCAAAGATGCGGAGGTGAGAGCTTCTACTACATCTCCTCCATTCCCTTTCTCTTCTCTTTCGGGTTATGCCCATAAATTCTCCAATTATTTTTTTTTTTGGTTTTTCGTTGAGATTTTCGATTGTAATTTTGACAAGAATATCTTGAAATAATAGGATGTTAACTTGCATCAATTTCGAGTTAATATTGAAACCATGATTTGTCGCTTCTTGAAGCTGTTTTTGTATTTTGGCCATTAATTCTCAAGATGCAGAAGAATTCAAATAACACAGCTGTTTGTTCAGCCAAAAGGAACTGTGTAGAATCCATCTATTGGGAAATTTATCATCTATTTTTACTTATATTTTATTTTTTTAGTTTGCACAATTTCTTTTTACCAACTTGTTAATCTATACATGTCCTTTTCTTAGGCTTTGGTTCCATGTGACGGCTTTAAGATTTTAGGATACTAATGAATTTATTTGGCGATTTCTGATGCAGATTTTATTTTTCTGAATTTAATAAATAATGTGATAGTGCGAATCTGCGAGATAATTAGACTGATAGTATGATTAGAAAGGCATAAGTAAGCGTCGTTCATAAGCTCTCTCTGTTTTTTTTGCTCAACTGTAGATTACTTCTGCTATTCATGTGATGTCTATTGATCTTCCATTTTTGTTAATATAAGGACAATGTAGTGAGAGCTATGGAATTGCTTGCCATTAGAAATATGTAACTTGTTTTCTGAACCAAACATTTCTTAAGCTTTTGTATTTGTTATACAGGTGATTAACTAAAAGAAAGATAGCATATTTTAGTATATTTTGAATTGCCTGCAAGAGGTAGAATCTTGGCACTCAGAGGAGTCTTGATAGCGATTGCTGGCTTGCTGGATTGAGTTTTTTTTATAACAAGCTCAAGTAGTTTATGATGGTTAAAGGTTTGTATAAGTGTCTGAACCAGTTAATGAATATTCGTTTCCTTTTTTTCCTTATTCAGCTTGCAAATTTCTGTTGCTGCCACCTCCACTTTCCATCTATAAATTCGATGCAACTCTGATATGTTTACTTTTATTGTTCACAGAGCAGAAGCCAGCAAAACCAGATAAAAAGAAGGAAAAACATAAATTGGCAAAACTGAAAAAAAGGATACAGCAAAATGAAGTTGATCTTAGATGTGGTGATCAGCTTCCGCAGAAGGATGAACAATGTATGGATCAAACAAATGGTAAGTATATGGATTTTTAAGACTAGTTGTATTTCCCTTTGCATGCACCAAGATATCATGTGAAAAGCTTCATTTATATTTTGAGAAGCATGAAGCAGTTTATTGAAATCACCAGATATATATTCAAACCAGTTAAATTTTCTATACAAGAATGATGTATAGAAGCTCTTTTGGAATAAAGAACAGGTACAAAGACCAACTACTGCATATTATTTAGGGTGGCCGAACTGCCCTTAAGCAGGGCATGAAGGCCAAGTTAGATAATGAAAGAAAAATGTTCCAAAGGTTTTGATGATTCTAAAGAGAAACTGTTCAATAGCAATAGAGAGGCTCTCAGCTTTCTACTTCTTTGTTGATTAATCCAGATGGCCCTGCTGACTTTAGTATTTACAATTCCTGCTACAAGTTCAATGTGGTTGTTTCTTAGTTTAGGAACTGTTCAATAGCAATAGAGAGGCTCTCAGCTTTCTACTTCTTTGTTGATTAATCCAGATGGCCCTGCTGACTTTAGTATTTACAATTCCTGATACAAGTTCAATGTGGTTGTTTCTTAGTTTAGGAACTGTTCAATAGCAATAGAGAGGCTCTCAGCTTTCTACTTCTTTTGTTGATTAATCCAGATGGCCCTGCTGACTTTAGTATTTACAACTCCTGCTACAAGTTCAATGTGGTTGTTTCTTAGTTTAGGAGCATTTTATTTTCGCTTGCATAACCACTCCAAAATAGCTCCAATTGCTGCTTCCAGATGTTCTGAAGCTTTTTAATGACATTACGTATAGTGACAAGATGACCTTAGATCAATTAACCTTTTCATGTTGCTGCATTTGAATATAGGATATAGTAAACCTTGATTAAAAAAGGCTATTTCTTTAAAATTGACTTATCAAGCATTATACATTGTTTAAATGACCTAGATACTCACACAGCCTATCATCTCTGTGACTGTCAAATCCCAGCTTTAGCAAGTTATTGTGTGCTTTTCGCAGCTCTTCCTTTGTATTTTTAGATTTCTTGTATCATCATTATTTTATTTATTTTTTTGGGAACTGGCATGGGAGAAGCCTGGCTGAAAACAAGGTGAGGGCAAGACTCAAACCGAGGTCATTGGTACCCAATACCCGGTGACTTTACCAACTGAAGTAGCTGGCACCCCTCCTTATGTATGCATTTTATTTCATTATGCCTGCTGCCAGTTGTCCAAAAAAAGAAAAAAATAAAAATCAAACTACGAAATGGATCCAAATTTCTTATGGTTATGCCAGTTGAGTTAGCTGGATTATTTTTTATTTTATTTGTATTTTTTCCTTTTGTTTGGTAGTGATGCTCATTTATTAAATGTGCATGTCACTTTTGCTAGCTTGCACGACAATGGGCAATGGCTCCAAAGCAAGGAGAAAGACTGGTGATTATGCTGAGTTTAAAGAAGCAAATATTGGGACAAATATTAAAACTAGTGAGAGTCAATCTTCATTTGTTGTCCTGCAAAATCTTAATTCTTGAATACTGATAACTTGATTGTGCCTCATGAATGTACTTCTGAGCTCTGACTCCACTCTTGCAGAGAAGGTGAAAAAAGCTGGGAAGAGCAAGAAGAAGGATCTCCATGTACCTGCACACGATAGCAAATTGGAAGAGAATCACAGGGAAATACATCCAGCAAAGGTTGATGAAATCTCATCAGTGGATGAAGATTGTTCGAGAGGCATGAAAAGTATAGGACTGCTATTCTTTTTACTATTTACTATTGTACCATACTCTGCATATCTATGCTAGTTGCATGCGTGTGTGTGTGTGTGTGTGGCTGAATACTATTATTTTGCTGTACTCTTTCAAATATTTTCCATATAGGTTCTGATTTCAATATTGCAAATCTGTTACTGTCTCTTGATAAATTTTTGTTGGGTTTCTGAGAAGTAGAATGCAGTGTTTGATGGACCATCCGTTTCATTTATTTCTAAATAATGAATGCTAGCCAATTTGTTCATATGGTTTGTTGGTACGGGTTATGGCATCCATTTGATTCAAGATAGTCATAATTATTTGTTCCAATCCATGTTATTCATTTCTCAACTATAGTTCTTTTTATCATGGAAACAATTCATTCACTTTTATGGAGTAAGACTCACATAGATCCTCTTACAGAATGGCTTACTAGTTACAAAGAGAGCAGACCAGGCTTGAAGGTACTGCAACAAAGAATAGATGAGTTTATAACTGCTTATGAGGTGCAACAAGAGCAGGTACATATTTTTGCTATATTTCTTTTTTTTAAAAAAAAAATCTATACATTATTTTTTTAGACATCTTTGGACTGAAACAATCATAATGGAAGCATGTTCTTTGAATAATCATATATTTTTTGTCGTCAGTTTATTCAGTTTCAATCTTAAAGAAAAAAATCTATGCTTTCTGATTCATAAATGTCATGTCAATGATCAAATAAGTGAAGTTTTCCATGTGCTTCCATAAACTTATTACATGCAATGCTCCTAATAGTTACATGGTCAACTTTGCAGTTAAAATCCATTAGTTATCCACAACTTGCCTTTTAAAAATTGTTACATCTTATAATTCCTGAACTGGTATCTGCAGGAAAGGAAAGAAAGAGAAGCACGTGCTGCAGAAGGAGGATGGACAGTTGTGGTGCATCATAAAGGTAGAAAGAAAACAACTGATTCCGAAACTGGAATAACTGTGGGTTCTGTTGCCCAAGCTGCTGTGATGGATAAAATGGCTAAAAGAAAAAAGAAGTTGCTGTAGATTTTTACAGATTCCAAAGACGGGAAGCCCAGAGGAATGGTACATAAATTTCCTGAAAACATCTGCATTTTGCAATTTTATTTGCTTAAACCTGTATGAGTGATATTACTATTTGTCACACATGCACTATCAGGGTTTAAGTTACTGTTTTCTACAAGTGCTTGTTGTGAGAAGTTAATAGCTATGTAAACCTTCACCTTATGAATGCTCACATGCTCTTCTTCTTCCTTTTTGTGATAGCTCACATGCTTGTTATATGATTCTTTCTCCTTAGATGGGCATTGTTCTTTTAATGCTAGTTGATTGTGATTTCTTCCCCTTGCCTTCAAATAGTTTGCATGCTTTTGGACCCTTCTTTGTTGCTAGCAACTTTGCCCTATCAATCAACTAAAGATTGCATGTCAGACATGTTTAATACTGCTGAATATATAGGGCTTCGAAAGAGAGAGAGAGAGAGAGAGAGAGGAGGCGGGGGGGGGGGGGGGGGGGCGTTGCTAGGGGAAAGGAAAGGGAGAAAAGGGCAAAAAATCTTCCATAAGTTGGACTGTCTTTTCTTCATCTTCACTCATAAACATGTCTTGAAACTGGTGCACAATAAAGTTTCATACTTTTAAGCATGATCTGGAATAGGATGCTGATGAAACCTGGGCGGGGATAGGTTGGAATTTGGTGGCTTTGGTTCCAAATTCCCATCAAAATGTTCAAAAGTTGCAGGAGGGGGTTCATGGGAAATGAGCCAAAGGAAGATAATTTTCATAGGATGAGAAGAGGGCAAGTGGAAGCTTTTGCTTGAAGATTTTACTTTCATCTTTCTAGAAAGAAGAACTGGAAAATGAGAAGTTAAGCTTTCTGGAAAGTTGGAGAAGTACTTCCCAGAAATTTGGTTTCCTACCAACCAAACAAATGGACATGTAGTTTTCCAGGGGGGGACTGATTTCCATGGTTTTCTATTTTATTTATTTTATTTTTGCAAGCAGACATATCTAAATGTTTATTGTCTTGTGACTTCCATATGGAAATCAGGTTTCAACGAATTTCAAGGGTCAATAGATGTGCTTGAGTGCTTAATTCTATGTCAGATGCGCCACATCTAAGAATGTGCAAACTGAAGGCATGTCTCCTAGAATTAGAGAATGGTGGATGAAGTCTAGATGCTTTTGTAATGTGATGCTCTCACTACATAATAGTTTGATCTAGAGGAAATAGAATATTATATTGAAGCACACTTTGGGCCAATGTAATTCACATTAATGGAGAGAGAACGGGCCAAAGGTGACTATGGTAAAAATAGGAAATAATAGTTAGAAATATGTACATTGAATAATGTAGATAAAGCAGTAGAATATTAAGTAGCATGGAAATTTATCAGAGTGAACAGAGAGGAAGCTATGCGAGGAGGGAGAAAAGGTGGACAAGAGAGCTTGAATGACAGGTGTTATAGATGCCAAAGTTTTGATAGGAAGTGTAGTTAGAAACTTGGATGAGGCCTTTTTCTTTTGCTAGTTATATATTATTTTAATTTCATAGTCGTACAAATATCAAATGAAGAAAATTTATTCCATTTTTTTTCTCTCCTTTGACCTGCTGTTGTATCTTTAGGTATCTGTTAGCCCTACAGATATATGGGCTTAATTTATGATGTGATTGTGATCTCTTGGTAGTTCAAAGGAAGTGGGACATACATAATTTATATACATGTTGTCTATATTCACTATCTACTATTTTGCTTGATCGGTTGCCTATGGTCTAAACATAGTTTCTGAATTGAGTGAGTGGATCCTGAGCAGAAATCTGCAAATATGTTTTGATGTTTGTACAATAATAAAAGTGTTCTGCTTATGGTTCCATGAGTGATTTCTGCCTTCACAGATTAAGTTGCTTGTACTATTCTCTGGAAGCCTGTATTGTGGGTTTGCTTTTTCATTCATTCGTTCATTTTCAATCTATAACCCTGTCTTGCAGAGGTCATGATGCTGCGGAGCAAGTTCGAGCAGGACAAGAAAAGGATACAGCAGTTGAGGGCTGCCAGGAAGTTTCGACCTTACTGAAGCTGCATTTGGTTCTGGTCATTCCGACTATTCAATGAGTAATAGCATTTCTATCACTAGTCATATCACAGACAGTGCGACAGTTCCAGTAAGAAAAGCTAATGCCATGCCTGAAAAGAAACGGTGTGATAAACCCTCAGGCAATGGTGAAACTTGACTCTGATTCCGTGCTCCATTCCCTTGCAAGTTCTGTAAAGCCCATTATTTCTATAATTCTACTGCTCGAGTCGAGATGGTGTAATTTAAATTGACAGCTTGTAACTTTATACTGTTTTCCTTTTTCTCTGGTTCGAGTTACATTTCACAGCATTGTTGCAGATGTTGAGTTTGACCGAGCTTTGGTGGGTTTATATTAGTACATGTTACCACATTTTAGTTATATTGATCTGTGATGATTTGATGTCCTGAAAACTTATGAACAAAGAACAAGCTTTTTCCCATCAATGTTTGTTATAATCTTTTTGCATACTTGGTTCACTAAAATCATTCTTTCAGGACCAGCTTTGTTGAAATGAATGTGTAGATGTTCTCGCTTTTTTTATACAAATATTCTTTAGATATCTATATTATTTCATCCTTCAGATTAAATCCAAGACCCCTTCTTTTCAGGTTATTTTATCTTGCCCTAATACATAAAAAACTCCAATACCAAGAGCATCTTCAGAATTTTTTTTTTCCTTAGCATTCTCTTTGTAGAGATGGTCTACACCTATTAAAACAACGAGGTGCATGTGAATCCACTTGGCACTAAGTAGTATCAGAGGCTGATTTGGATTTTAGAACCCAATGCAGTGATCTATTGAGACTGATGAGAGATTATCTAGATGAGATTTAGTTTATTTAGGCATTGTTTCTTACGAAGTGCTCAATACTTCTCAGGCAGGCCAAATTTGAATGAAATGGATGAAACGTCTGGATAGCAGCTGCAAGTGCTTGTTGGAAGTGCTTCAGCAGCAAAGCATGTGCCTTGTTGAAGAATGATTGATGCCCACCAATTCATGTGCTAGTGATAAGGTAGGCATGGATCCCCAACAAATGTCATTTGAAGGCTCAAAAAGATGTCCTACCTATAATAGCCTCTCAAAGAGCAAATTATTTGAGGGAAAAAAAAAAAAGGCCAGAGTAGGTAAAAATATGTTCCTGTTGCACCTTAAAGATCAGTCCAAGGTATGCTTGAATGCACGGATAAAGATATGGCCTGTAGATGTGATTTGCTAATATATAGTTGAACTCTTGTTTTCTGTATAGGCTACATAGAATTGTTGAATTGGACAATGAGATGTGAAGAAATATGCATCTTTCAGCACAAAACACAACAAAATGGATGCCCAAATTGTCTTCAATTGTGGTTAATGAATATGCTGATTATCTTTCAGACATGGGGGCTGTTAATATATCTTCTCATTGTGGTTAAAGAATTTCCCACCTGATCTTTGAGCTCTCACTTCGATGGATAAATTAAATTGTGTTCAAAACTAAAATTTACAATTCTTTTAAACCCAAAAATAAAAAGAGTCGAAATGGCATGGACTTAACATTTAAGCTGATAAGCCTTTAGCTCCATGATTCACCTTTCAGTAAGGAGCCAGCCATAGTTTGTCACCTCAGAGGTTAGTAGTGTCAAAATTAATGAACGAGACCAGATCTAGTTGAAACATTTGAGAAACTTTCATCTTAGATCTGCACACAAATTCCAGTTAGCAATACAATGGTCACCTTTGAATGGAATCCCTCCCTTTTCCAAGGGAAACACCTCTGATTTTGTCAATTCTTCTCCTCACCCAACAGGGTAGCATGAAAAACCTACATGAAATGGAGATTGCCTTGTTAAAGTCTTCTTCAAATCTTCTCATGACATTGCCGTCAAGTGCGAGGAAAAGTGGAAGATTTCATGGCTCTCAGGCTGTTCGCAAAGCACTCTCTGAACAGCGATCGCCGTGATTCTGAGCAGACAAAAGAGAGTTTGGATTCTTAGTGCACACTTTTTGGATGTGCCTAATACCTTCATGAAAATGGCATTCCATTTCGTACAATTTGTACGCTTCTCTTTTACAATAACCCTTTCTCACCACATCTGAAAGACTGAAACAAAGTAGAGGAGAAGACACTGAAACAAAAGGCTTCAGTATCTGTAAAGTCTTGCTTTGTATTTCCAAGGAACTTCACTACCGAAAGCTTAGCTTTCCTGGCAACTTTAATACTCTTTTTATGTATAAAGACGTAAAGAAACAAACAACAACAACAACAACAAAAGTAAGACCATAAAAATAATCAGAAGGCACAAATCCGGTACCTTTTGGACACGTTGTGAATCCAAGCTCCTCAAACGAAAAGAACACGTAGGGTAGAGGACGAGCGGTTCTCCTTTCCCTCACCCAACCAACGCTGAATTCAAAGTCACAAAAACACTTTGCATGCGATAAGAGTTGCGTCACCATCAATTCTCCCCATAATAATGGCCATGGACTTGTATAAATTAGTCACGTTTCATGAAACATCCAAGTGGGAGCCAACATATCTTGTCTGTGCAATAAAAATTTGAAGATATGTAACGTTGGGCCCCATTCAGAGCGTCATGTCTCTGATTTAAGAAGGCATGTGAGCTTATTGTTTAAACCAATCAAGAACCAACACTGTGGAAGTTTCACTATTTGTTGATGTAGCCCTCCAAGAGCATCATGGAAGGTCTTTTCGTTGGCTTGTCACGTCCTTCACAATAGGCACAGGTATGTCCTTTTATTTGCTGTATTAGTAAATAGAAAGCCTGAGGAAAATCGGGGCCTTTGTAATCCTTTTTAAGATCATAATTAATGTTAGATGAAGAACAAATCAAATCAACACGACTGATGAAGATGAGATACTGTAGTTCAACAGCAAAGGTGGTAGAAAAGAGTGAGAGCCCTGTTCAACTTCAAGCACAACAACATCTCCATGGGTGCTAACTAATTCAGTCTGTGAGTTTGAGTCCCCTGTCCACTACTTTACTTTTGTTATTCCAATAAATTGGATGGAAACACAATACCCTTTCCTTTTATCTCAAAAATAAATAAATATTAACATATTTGAAGTCCAATCTTGAAGTTTTATGAATTTATGTCACTTTTATTATGGGATATGCTAATATTTAGAAATTTAGACACAAGTTGTGACTTTAAAGATGAGACCTCTCTCATGTTGATATAATGCAATGGAAACTTAGTTGCCATTGTTTCAGTCTATCTCATGTCTACAGAGAAGCAAACAGAGCAGCTGATTTTGTCATGAAATTTTGCACACCAAGGAGAATGCTGATGGGGGGCTAATGATCCTATTCACTTTGATTTGTTTTCAATTTTATAGGCTGACAGTGTGGGCATGGGATTTAGGAGAAGACAGCAGCCATGTAGAACCAATAGATGGTTGGTTCCAAGTAACTGCTGTAAGTGCTGCTTTCTGTTGCTATCAGTGGATTCTGGTAATGATTAATGGAAGCTGTTTCTGTTCTGATGGTTGGAATTGCTACAGCATCCTTCACTCATGTTACTGGCTGGTCTTTAATTATTTCAATACAGAACATGTGGTAGTTAATTCTAAGAAAATATTCCATTGAATCTGGATAGTTATTATTAGTAGTTTTATGTAACTCTGCTATGAGAATGTACTGTACTAAGTTTGTGGTCCTTGTTAACTTTTCTCAAGAATGAAATCTCTTAGCTCCTTACCAAAAAACAAAGATGAGCCCTCTGTTGACTTTGACTCTATCGTTATTTGAGGCTATGTTTGATAGAGTGGATAAGTGGAGGAATACCTTAAGTGGAGGGATATCCGGCCAAACACCCTAAAAAATATCTCGGAATAGAGTTATGAGATTTTCTCTTATCCACTCTTTTAATGCATCAGAAGGTGAGAGAGTAATTTTGTCATCATGATAAATCTAAATCATAATACAAGTCAATACAATCATTTATCTCCTACACTCGTCCTTCCAACCAAATTCTGGAACCAGACTTACCCTACGGAATAGCCTATTCCTTCTACAGTACGATGGATACCACTCCAAAACTTGCTCCCTCTAGTAAACGTTGCCTAGGATTATATATTGTCCCCTTTTAACTTCCGAGCATCTTAATATTCTGCTAATGAATTTTATAATTAAGCTTTCTTGGTGAGTCTGCCACTTGATCCACTTCAAGCTCTTTTATTTTCAAATAGGTGGGATTGTATTATTGTTGAGATGTCTGCTTGGAATCTCGACCACGGATAGATACCGAAAAGCATTCTTGGGACCTGGCTGACAACTCTCCAAACATAAAATTTTGTGGAAACACCTCAACTACTTGAGAGTCAACTAATGGCTCAGAATGAAAATATGTGATACCATTGGATACAAGAAACCAAAATTGGTCTCGATATCTAACCAATTAGATACTCGGGTTCCAATCAATCTCGTTCCATAATTGATGATCTAAAAAAATTGAAATCATAGATGCAGTTATGGAATACGAAAGATGCATTAACCATCCATGATGGCAAGATCATGGTGATATTAACGATGATATGATCGGGAGGATATTAATTACCTACTATAATCTTTATCACTTCCGTAACTCCCATGCCCCAAGAGGCAAAATATGTAGGATAATGTTAAGAAATTATCTTTATATAAATAAAGATAAGGGGAGGATCAAAGATAAATTTTTTCTAACTTTTTTTTTATAATTTTTTCTTTAGATTGTTTTCTAAATTCTGGCTCACTTAATCATCGGACGGTCTTCCATCGGACATATTCCAAAAAATGAATATTTTTTACAGATCCATCAACGACCTATATTCTTTATAGCGCCTAATTCATCTTTGGACATATCATCCACTGGAGTTTAGCAGCAACAATTATGTTATTAACTTTTGAAAATTAAATACTAATGCACGCATCAATAACAAGTTAATCAGCCTTCCATCTCTATTTAGATGAACCAATGTCTTAGCTCGCGTCGGTTTTTGTCGCCTATCTGGATAGCCAGAAGACCAATGTCACCGAACCTTGCTCGTGAGAGCCACAACATCTTCAGCTCCGGTATTGGGTGCGAGGGTGTTTCAGAAATTAAGTGAATCACTATTTTCTTCTCTTGTTATTCTCAACCTAGGATATTCAAAAGACGGAGGCAAAGGGATCTTCTTCGATGACCTTTATTACTCCCTTTTTAATTACTTCTTTGTCCAATCAACCCTTTCAATTGGTAGGAATAAAATATTTTCTGTTATATATGATAACGATGGTTTTTATATTCTATAGCAGGATATGACAGGAGCATGCTTTTTGATCATGCCAATGTTCAGTATGCATATTTCCCCAACTAAATCGGTATGTTAAAAATAAAATGCTATATTTTTGTGAGATATAAATTTGATTTCATCATTTTTATTTTAAATTATAATATTTATTTTGTTACTCAGATAAAGGAGATGAGCTTTTCTCAACTATTTCTAGAATACGGTTTATGATTGAAACCGAAACTGATATGGATTGCAATGAAAATCGGAATGCTATATCTTCTATTATATTTGATTTATAATCACAATCAAAATCAAAATAAATTTAAAAAATTTAAAAAAAATAAAAATTAAATTTAAAAAAATTAAAATATTTATATTCTCTCCGAAATTGAAATAAGAATAGGGCACCCTCCAACTTAACAGCTATAACGGGAGTTACTAATTTTTATTTCTATGTTAAAAAAAATCCAACTTTTATCAACCAAATACTTCTATTAGTATAGGCTTTTCACGGATACTTATAATAAAGATAGAAGTTGAACCAAGATCTCTCATATAATCACCAAAAAAAAAAAAAAGGAACTTTAATAATCTGGTGACCATGCTCTTGGATGCCTTTCCCTGTCCAACATGTGATGTGTCTTCAAGCGCGAACCTCACAGGCGCTTTTCCTCGCCATCAATTCTTGGCTAGCGATCAATTACTACTCGACAGTGCTTCGCGTTTGGTTGTGTCCTGGCTGCCAATCCCTGATTCCATGTGAAACAGGCTTTCCACAGTCCAAAGTTTGTTGCTTTCTCGCAACACATCGCGATTTATGGGTACAGTTCTCAACTTAGAAGTCTACTACTTCTTATTAAGGGCTAGAAATTGAAGTTATAACATCCCCACACGGAAGAGATTTTTGGGCGGGCCAACCTTCATCTAGGTGTTTGTGTGAGCTTTGATAAGTGATGTCTATTATCGACTAGACTGACTGACCTATAATGAAATGACACGTGTATCCAAATCAAAACGTATTAAAGGCAGTTAAGGTTTCATAAGGGGGTTAGTTATAGCTCTGTATACTTAAAATAGACGTTATGGGACAGTTACAGTTTGTTTCGTACATTTAAACAGTTGTAGCATTTCCGCCGGTTTCAATCAAACTCATCCACTCTTTCGAACAATAACTCCATACCCTGATTTTTATATGTACATAGCTCTCGAGAGACCTTTAGATATACTTATTTCTCTCTTCACTCCATTTTGTACAACTCGTGCTCTCGGATCTCTACTGTTCCACTAGAATCCGACCAGATGCAGAAATCGGAGGATCTCTTGTTAGATCAAATCCTACAATCTTCAATATTGTTCCTCTCTATTTGCATGTTAGATTTTTTTTATTCGAGACCAACCTTCCGATCCGAGCAGATTACCAGTCGATCAACCATCGCTCACCATTTCAACGAATTCATCCAACTCTTTGAGTCGGATTTTCATGTTTTGTTAGGTTAGATTTTGGCGGCAACAATCAACAAGATCTTTTTAAAATTTTTCTAAATTATGAAAAAAAAAGAAAAAAGCATTTAGACATTGATGTCCATGGAAAAACACTAGTGTTGTGATATCAAAGAAAACCCTCTAGATCTTTGGGCAACAAGCCTGTGATCAGGAAGGTTATGCTTCTATTAATTCAATTTTGGAAAACATTTGTGAAATACTCTCCAACTTGGTTGATGGTAGGCTGCCTGATTGGTCCATCACATGCTCATGGTGTGAATTAAGGTCTAGACCTCCATCATGGGTGTGGCAGTGGAAGAGCTCATTTTGTTTAGATGTCATGTAGGAGATGGTATATGTAACAAGCTGAGAATTGAAGGCAGTGGTTGGATGGAACATGTATGTCCTAAAATTGAAGCCTCACCACCATCTTAAATTTTTGGAGTACTGGCATATATGGTGTCACTATCTTACCAATCCACTTCGCTGTTTGGTGTGGCACTGGTGTGATGTCTCATGAATGGCTCAACCCCACTTGCAATGATCCTCTCCAGCATATCATACAGATATCTAAGGCAGGTAAGGGAGTGGATTCAGTGGAACTTGTAGTGTTTTTCATGTTCTCCATAGGATCCAACTGTAAAGAAGTGGACTAGGTCATGAGCATCTGGAATAGCTTTATATTTCTTTTTATATTTCAGATCCCTACAACAATTAAGTAAAAGTTAAAAGGACACTCATCCAGTCACAGGAAAAGGAGCAATGCACAAGAAACTGGTAGAACTAAGCTAAGTTTTGCCATCCCAGCATCATAAGAATCCAGCCAAAAAAAAAAAAAAAAAAACTTTTTGTTTGACTAACCAATTACCCATTACATAAATGAACACAAATCATATAAAAGGTGTTGCAGGTGAATTTCTTTTACAATGGAAAAAGAAGAAACTTCGGTGATATATATCTTGGGATCTAGACCTAAAGCAAAGCAAGACTTGTGCTTGCCGAAAGTGAGTAGCACGAGTCAAAAGAAAGAATACTTCTAAAAGCTTGTGGCCTCCATTAAAGCAGATGATGTTTTTAAACTTATAATAACCTTTGAAGGCAGCAATTTGTTTTGCATCTCTTGGCTAGCTTTCTTTGAAGATAGTGGAGGAAGAAATTAACATATATATCTGGTCGTTAATCCCAGCTTACAATGGAGCTTACCGTAGCATGTAGGTGATGCAATTAAAGAACAGATAAGTCATAAAGAATAAAGAGACATAAGAAATTTTTTTTACGATAACGATCGGAGAAAGTGCAAATTTGATTAGCAATTTGCCGAGATATAAAGAAGAAGGCATCAAGAGATACATCAAAAGAATAAATCTTTGCCTGATCCAATTTGACTTGTATCATCCAAATAGTTTTTTTTTTTTTTTTTGGAGAAATCCGAATCTAATTTGTATGAAGAAAAAAATATGCCTAACGCAACTTGGATTGAATCCAACCCAGCCTAACAACCTGATCATATGCTACACTTTCTCCTTATCCATAAATATCTTTTCTAATTTATGAAATGAGCTCTTATCTAAATTAATTCCTCTTTGTCCCTCTCAATAGTCCCATCTTCTTTCATTTAATTGTATTTTACATGTTATTATTTACAATGTTTTGAACATAATAACATTTATTTTTTAAGTATAACTTATCAAACATGTAACTTGAGAATGATTTTTTATTTTAAATTATATTTAAAAATAAAATCATATTTAAGCTGGTATTCTTTTAGTTTTATTTCAAAACTTTTAATGATTTTATGTTTGATGCTTCATAATTATATTTTTAGCTATAAAAATTAGATAAATAATTAATCCAAACTTCAGACCAAACTCGGACCGAATATTTTGGGTTAAGTCCAATTATCTCATACCCAAATAGTCCATTGGCTCAAAATACCAACCCAATACAACCTAATTAGCTAATGGATCAAGTCCGAGTTGAAAGTCAAGACTCAATTATGAAACTGCATCGAATCAAAATCAAGCCTTAGCTGACTTGACCTATTTGCAGCCTCAATAGTGCCTACTTGCGAAGCCAAAACATCGTCAATGCTGAAAGAGCAAGTCAAAAAAAAAAAAAAAAAAAATATTATACATAAAACTATATCTCTAGAGTCATTTCTGCTTTTTATTCTAGCATGAGGTGTTGCTTTAACTATGAATATGTGGCATGTGGGCTTGTAAATAAGTCAGTAACGCTTGTTACATTAGTAAAGCTTGAGTTTTCCTTCAATTGGAGGCTGGTCAGAAGAGGATCGATGGAGGCTGGTTCAGAATAGGATCGATGGTGGTAGTCTTTCCTACCATATCTCCTATGAATATTGTGGAAATGTAGAAACGAGGTCATGTCGCACAATTTATTATTCGGAATGATCAGGCTCAAGTCCTGCTCGCTGTTTCAATTCCTCTTCGACTGGCTTCAGTCCCACAATTGAGTCAATAGCTATCCATGTTGGCCTAAAGCCAACTATTCAAAACTTTTAGATGGACAACATCATTTTGGAAGGGGATTCAGCAACAGTTATTTCTTCGATTAATTAAAGGTGAAAGCTCTTCTTCACATCTTCAGATTTGAAACACTAAGGCCACATCATGTCCGTTCGAAGGTTCTCCTCCAACCATATTTTTAGTGAAGCCAATTAGGTAGCTAATTTCCTAGCAAATGAAGTAGCTACTTCTCAAATGGAGGCTATTAGAACAACAGACTTGCCTCCAGACCTTGCTCGTCTGGTTTTGGTGGATGCTTCAGCTATTGTTTTCAATCATTTGTGGCCTTTGTCCTTTCTACCAAAAAACAAAATAAAAGTCAAGCTTGAGTTTTGGGGTTGTTATGTGTAGCAAGTATATATATTGACCTCATAAACAGTATTGAATTGAGTGTATTATGACATGGAGTTCAAGTTCTCTTGATATTTCTTATTACGTCCCAGCTTAGGTTATCTTGTAAGCTAATCTTCAACATAGTGCATTTGTGCTAGGTTGAGCTTTGGCTTGCTTCATAAGGTCAAGCAAGTTTATTATCAAGCTGAGATTAAGTATTTAAGTTACTTACGAATAGCATGATGGCTCATTTACAATCATAACCTGATATGATTATCGTCACAATAACAAGCATGCAAGCAAGCAATGAGTTTTATTTTCAAAAGGAAGTACAACATACGTTTTATGTTAGCAATCTAGACTCGCATTGACCATGAGAAAGTTTTGTATACATGAAAGTTGCAATCTTTGTGACTCGTAAAAGTGGCAAGCGATGTCCAGCAGCATTACACAATCCCTCCGGTTGGCACTTGGAAAACTCTTAAATGCCATCACTATTGCTTCACTTATCATTTTCATGCGATGGATGCCTACAAAGGAAGGCACATGTCCCATGCTGCCACCCTAAGTAGCTGTTGCGCATCTAAAGATGTAATCAAAGGCAAAAGTTGATGGATGCTGTTCACCTATAATTACACATGTGCGAGTGGACACAACACTCAACCTTGCCAGCTCATTAACAACGTCAGAATCCAAGATCTGACATGCCGCCAGGCAATTCGCTCCGCTCTCATGCTCTCGTTGTTTTGATGCACCGAATCGAGAAACTATTAGCCAGAACCGTTCTACCATATATATATATATATATATAATACTAAAAATTAATCAACTCATCCGTTATTGAAAAAAAAAATTATCATCCAAGCTTGATTTATTTTTTTTTAAAAAAATTTATTTTAATTATTAACTGATAATTTTTATTAGTTTGAATGAAAAAAATAATTTTTTAAATTTATATAATTATTTTTTATAGAATGATATAATAAATACGTAGTAGAATGGTTCTAACAATAATTTTCTGTTCGAATAAAAAATGATCAAATTTGAAAATATGGAAACCGATGGGCGGGCGGAGACGAGTATGGATAGAAGTTTAAGAATCCAACTAATATATGTATTTATATTCATATCCATAAAAAAAAATAGATAAAGATATGAATAGATAATTATTTCATTCGTATCCGAATATATGAATTTATATATAATTCTATATAATTTTATATATCATTTATTAATTTTAAAAATATATATAACTATATAAATATATTATTAACTAAATTATCATTTATTTAATAATATTTTTAATTCTATAATTATAAAATTTAATTATCTAAATAATATATATATTTATATTATATTTTTAATATCTGGACTGTATCTGTATTTATTTAAAATATATATAGATATATAATTTTATATTTAAATAATAATTATATTAATATTTATATTTATCGGATAAACAAAATATGAACGTGGATACGATGGTATTCCTTCTGTATTTGATTCGGTTTCAATTGTAGGTGGGATCGGACTGGTGGACGACAGCTGGCAGGCAGCGTCCACATATGAAAGGCCAGCGCAGCATGATTGACGTGGACCCAAACCTGTGTGCTTGCTATCGCGGGCCCACGCGGCGGGCCAATCATTGCTGCGGGCCCCACGCGCTACGTTACAAAAAGGCCATAATGCCCCCACCCCGCCTCCTCGACTTGACAAAAACCACCCAGACCTCCGTCCTCGAGATAGGATTCCCAAAGAAATCGCCTCCCATCGATTCGATCTCCGTAGGTGCGAGAGACGCATAGTATAGGGGATTTGGATCCTGAAATGTCTCTCGCCGGAGACGCTGGTCTTGAGAAGGATCCGGCGGTGGCGGTCGGAGATGAGAAGGACCCTCCATCGTCTGGGAGAAGGAGCGGTAGCTCAATCGCCAGGGCCCATCGGAGAAGATTTTTCGCCTTTACTGGAATCGTGAGTTCTTTCGACACTAAATCGCCGCCTTTACCCCCTCCCATTCATAAAAAAAGAAAAATCGCCGCCTCCTTCGGCATCGGTGTCCGTTTCCTGTAGGAGCCGGGGCGGATAATAGATTATTAGAAAGAGATTGGTTCTGATTGGGGAGTTCTTTTAGGCTCTGGGATTGAGGAAATGTCGACGAAGGTGCGGAACGGCGGGGACGCGGTGGCGATCACGGCGACGGCGGCGGGGCGGGAGGTGAAGGGCGGGGTGCAGATCGAGGTGGAGTTCGCCGGTGCGAGTGCTGCGGGCTGATGGAGGAGTGCACGCCGGCCTACATCGCGCGGGTCCGGGAGCGGCACGGTGGGCGTGGGTCTGCGGCTCTGCGGGAGGCATCAAGACGAATCTGCCGCTGGGCGGGATTCCACGGAGGGGCGCTCGACGCCACATGAGTTCTCCGGGACTTCCTGTCCGCGTCGCCACTGCCAACCCGGGGAGGACCTCATGCGCATGGCCACCTCCTCCCCGGAGTCTCGATTCGCGAGGGCTCTCCGGTCCACCCCACCAGTCCGCGCAAAGAAGAGGACAACGGGCCGCCAGCTCTCTCGCGCGATCCGAGAGCTGCTTTCCTTCTCTGGCTCGTTGAGGGCGGTGGGCGAAGCCCGCACCGCCAAGAGGTACGGGGAAAGGAGGACAAGCTCTAAGCGAGTAACCCGATCCAAATACCATTTTAATAAAAAAAATTCTTGGAGCTCTCTTTAGTATAATTGTCAGGTTACTAATTCTCCGGAGAATTAGAATAAATACGCTAGAATATTAATCTTTTAGTTTTATTTAGGTTTTCTGCTTCCAGCCTATTGTAAAGATTTCGATGGAACAAGTACGACGCAGAAATAAAGAAAATGGAAGAAAATTTCCCATTTTCTGAACCTTATTATTTTCATTAATAAACTCTTTGCGCGTATAGCGAAAAATTATCCCGGTTTTTGGGGATGGAGTTCTGAGAGGCGGCGCCACCGGTAAGCGGGGGCGCGAGTTCCGCGACCCCAACCGTTACGTTTCGGGTTGACACCTGGGGCAATCGGATGTCTGGGAAGGGAAGTGGCGCTCACTGATATTGGCACCCGCGTTTTCATGTTGTCATACGCGCTTAGCCTGGCGGGATGTATCAAAAATATTTGTTTCGTTAGTCGGTTGATGAGGCCAAGGAGTGGAATGATGGGTGGAAATAGAAATTTTTGTTTATTATTCATTATTATTTTATATGCAGTAGGTGGTGGCGTGCTATTATTGCAATTGATCAGAACCGTTAGATATGGGGAGCTGGTTATGGTCACAGGAGAAGACGATCTCCGTAGCCACCAGAGTAATGTTATCCCCAGCAATAATTGTAGGGGCTTCTGGAAAGGGTTTTTTTGGGTACGTTTGGAAAAGGAAAAACAAATGTTGTTCCGCAGTTTCCGGCCCCATGCATGATTGTCTCGTGACCTCTTTTTTTTTTTTTTTTTTCTTTTTTTGTCAAATTAAATGACACTCGTACCTTTCTTTTTGTGTTTTTTTTTTGGGGGGGGGTGGGGGGGGGGGGGGGGGTGTCCAATCTCACAATCTTACTTGCGTTGTAGCATGAAGTGAGTTGTGCAGAAGTGAGTAGTGCGGTTTATGAGAGATTGGCCATTCAGTAGGAACCACAAGCAATGAGTCAGATAAGGCAAATAAAGATTACTGCAACCAACCACTTGTCAAATCATCATTTATTCAATGGACTCAGTTGGCAGTCGAGAGTTGGTGCAGTATTTATCGAGCCTCGCCTTCAACTCAGTCAAATTACCAATTTCCATATCAGATCGATAAACTATATGATAATGCAGCGGACAGCGATTACCGAATAGACCAGCCCAAACCGGACCCCCTTCCCTTTCTATTTCTTCCTTCCTCCCTGTCTTATTCTCTCTTCGTCCTTTCCTTTTCTATTTCAATACATCCCGAAATAGCATGGTATGAACCTATATCACACCAAATCAGTTGCCAATATGCATCTTGGCCTTTTTTTTGGTAGAACCATCTTGGTCTTTATTTGATAAACCTTGGTAAAAAAAAAAATATTTTTAATATTTTTTTTTATAAATGAATTATCTAGTTATATAGGATATGTGCTACATTGAGTTAGTAAAGTGTCAATCTGTATTGCAATCATGTCTTAGTGAGATGGCCAAATGATCTATTGGCTTGATTTATCTTGTTGAGATTGCCAAATGATCTACCAATTGTGATGATGTGTTGGATGAATTGTGCCACTTACATCACATCCATGCAAAAACCATGCTGACCAGCATTTGCTTGAGTTCGACTTAAAGCTTAATAAGCAAAGGACTCCAATCATATCTGAAAGGGGATCATGTCCTAGATGAGTTGTGCCACTACATTGAATCATATCTGAAGGGGGATCATGTCTTAGATGAGTTGTGCCGCTACATTGAAATGATGCACAAATCATGCTAAGCAGCATTTGCTTCAACCAAAATTGTGCTATCCGCTTGGGCCATGATGGTGCTAAAAGCTGTATATGACCATCTTGGCAACTCGCCACCCAACAACTCTCAGGCCTATGCTTACGTGCATATTAAAATATTAAAAAAATAAATTAAAAATATTTAAATAATTTAGATAAATATTACATAACCATCTATTTTTTTATAGATATTTTTTAAGTATGTACAACATCCTGTGGTATTTTTTGAATACCACAGAGGATCGTTCCTGCGTGATAACCATCCCTTTGTTGTTCCAGGAATTCTCTTGTCTTAGAATACATGGAACATGTGCATACCCAAATGGCTGTGATGTAACACACTTCCTTGCAGCAACTCTTACATTCTTGACAAAATCTCACTATAGGCTTCATTTAGAATATGTTTGATTGCGGAAAGTTGAATTTTAAAATAAGAATAAAAATAAATAATTTTCGTTCTGATCATTTAATTGGAAAAAGTCACATTCTCATTCTACTTTAGAAGGATGGGAATACTTCAATTCTTCAAAATTCAATTTCTATTTTCTCCTAATACTCAAATTTCATTCTATTTTCGATTTTCCATCACAAACTAAGCATATTAAAGGATGTGGTCATTCCGATTTTCATTTTAATTTATTTTGATTATGATTCTCACGAATAAAATGTATCCTTCTCAACCAATAGAAAACTCTGAAAATTCCAAATGAAGTCTAATGCTGCATATACAAACTAAAGGAAATTGGGAGGAGTTAAACAAGAAAAAAGGAAAAATAGATGAGGCAAGAATGCACTTCCACCCACCATCTTACATCAGAAAATGGTACCTAAACACGTCAACTAATGCGAACAATTTTTAAGATTCAGTATTTCTATTTATAAAAAGAAAAGCCAGACTTGCACAAGACAATAACCTGTGTTAGTATCATCAAGGAGGGGCTAATCCCCATCCATTCAATGTATCCTGTCCATCTCACTTTGGCTGGAGCCCAGGCTTCCAAGCAAACCAAGCTTCTACAATCAGAGCTCTGCTAATTTGGGAATTGAAGCAAGTGTCGAGATCACTTAAAATCAAACCCTCATCCTCTTGCTCAAGTGGCAATGTATGATACCATTGAAGCAAGTGCTTTACGGTGTTTTCATAAATGTTTAGTATGCACTTGCAGGCACTTTGAATGATTTCCTATTTCTTGGATGCTGGCTTATACTACATAACAAGATTGGTTATTGATTATTGTCTCAATTAGCTAAGAGAGAAAGGAGGTGGCTTGACTTCTTGTCACCCCTTTGCTGGATGTGGGTTCCAAAGCCCGTACGTTTTCCCTTCCGAACTATAGCACAAGAAAAAGGCCCATGTAAGATTTCTAATTAGGCTTGGATATTGATAGCTTTGGATAGGCATCTCATGGAGAGACACCCCGTTGTTATCAAGAATTGGGATATAATTATTTGATATTGAAAAAAAAAAAAAGATATCCTTTTTTGTAGGATTGGATTGAAAACTGAAAGAATCAGGTCATTGACCTATTTAACTTGTATTTCTTAAAAACTTATCATTTAGCAAAAAAAATATCCATAAGCATTTTTTTTTTTCTTCTCATAGGTTTGGACTAAATGAACTTGGTTGGTACAGAGCTATACTTAATGGGCAGTTCAATCGATGAATTCTATGAGATTTTTAGTTTAATCTTATAAAAATAACCAAACAGATCCTAAGATTTATTTTTCTCAAATACTGGCATTTCGAAGAAAGAGCCGTGACTAAATCAAGTTCGGCAATCACCTTTATTTTTGAAACAAAAATCATTTATTGCATTATGCATGCCTTTTACTACCTGTGTATCTTCTAATCAGCAGAAAAGTCTGATTTATTTTTAAAATAAAAATAATAATTTACCATCATCTAGATTGAACATGAGCCGCTTTCAAGATGAGAGGGTGCTAACCAGCTGGACGTAGTGCTAGACTCTCCTTTGTGACTGCCCGTTCTTGAATTGAAGTGACGTGAGTATTGAATAAAAATCCCCCAACCTTCAGCTGCTAATTTTTCGGGATGGAGCAAACAAAACCTCAAAAACTCTAAAATCTACTTTTACCCGCCAACCTGAAGTCTGACCAGTTGAACAGTCTGGTCAATCTATCGGTTCACAATTAAGTTAGTCGTTGCTAAACATGAAGGAAAAATCAAGGAATCAACTCTTTTGGCCCAATCTTGATACAAATGGAGATAAGTGATGAAAATTACAAACCTCAAATCTCAGTTGATGTCCTTAAATTCTGTTTTTTCTCGATATACTGTTAGAGGAGGTTGCCTATTGCTCAAAAGAGGAAGCCTTGTTGGCATTACAAAGAGGAGATAAGATGTCTTTTAAGTTTATAGCTCATGAGATCTATCTTGTCCATTATTTCCCTTTGCTAGGAAAGATCAGCTACAGTAACATAGAAGAACAAATCATTGGTTGAGGATGGAGGAAATGCCAACAAGGAAGCCCCACTCTCTAGTGAAGCTAGTCCTTTGGCATTTGTATGTGAAACTTCAAGCCAACAACTATCGTAAGAAAGAAGTTTAAGGCGTTAATTTGTTGGCAAGAGTGATATCCATCACACTCACCATAGAGGCACAATGGGTTACAGCTTTGAGGTGAAAGCAGAGGGGCTTGGGTTTGAGACAGAAATACGTGGGACTTGTTTGGTTCATGAAAAAAAAAAATATATTTTTTGAGAATAAAATTTTAATATATTTGATTGATCATGAAAAGATAATTTATTATAAAATAACTTTATATTTGGATGGATACATATTTTTTAAAAAAAACTATATAAAATACCTATTATACTCTTAGTAGATATAAAATCATACATTTTTACTCATAAACTTTATATAAATATAAATATTATATTATATTAATATAAATATAATATAAATATATTATAATATAATATATGATCATAAAAATTTATTATATTAATATACTATAATATATTAATATTATATTAATATAATATAAATATTTTAACATAATAAATTTATTAATATCGATATAAATAATATTATATTAATATAATTATTATAATAATATTAATAAAATATTATATTAATATAATATATTAAAATATAATAAATATTAATATTATATTTATATAAATATTAAGATAATATTAATATAATATTATATTACTATTCAGTACTTCAACCATCCATCGATATTTTACTAATTTTAGTTATCAATCTTAAAAGAATATTTTAGGAAAAAAATACTACCACTTTTCATGTCGTAGAAAGTGCCAAAATCCACCTCCTCCATAGATTTTCACTTTTCATGAAATGTAAAAAATGACTTCCCATGAAAAATACTTTTTTCATTCTTTCTCTTCTTAAAACTTCAAACAAACAATAGGTCCTTTTTCACTTTCTAGAAAATACCTCTTT
>NC_026002.2:14718849-14771253 GCF_000442705.2 Elaeis guineensis
TTGGTTTAATCTTATAAAAATAACCAAACAGATCCTAAGATTTATTTTTTCTCAAAGTACTGGGCATTTCGAAGAAAGAGCCGTGACTAAATCAAGGTTCGGCAATCACCTTTTATTTTTGAAAACAAAAATCATTTATTTGCATTATGCATGCCTTTTACTACCTGTGTATCTTCTAATCAGCAGAAAAGTCTGATTTATTTTTTAAAATAAAAATAATAATTTACCATCATCTAGGATTGAACATGAGCCGCTTTCAAGATGAGAGGGTGCTAACCAGCTGGACGTAGTGCTAGGACTCTCCTTTGTGACTGGCCCGTTCTTGAATTGAAGTGACGTGAGTATTGAATAAAAATCCCCCAACCTTCAGCTGCTAATTTTTCGGGATGGAGCAAACAAAACCTCAAAAACTCTAAAATCTACTTTTACCCGCCAACCTGAAGTCTGACCAGTTGAACAGTCTGGGTCAATCTATCGGTTCACAATTAAGTTAGTCGTTGCTAAACATGAAGGAAAAATCAAGGAATCAACTCTTTTGGCCCAATCTTGATACAAATGGAGATAAGTGATGAAAATTACAAACCTCAAATCTCAGTTGATGTCCTTAAATTCTGTTTTTTCTCGATATACTGTTAGAGGAGGTTGCCTATTGCTCAAAAGAGGAAGCCTTGTTGGCATTACAAAGAGGAGATAAGATGTCTTTTAAGTTTATAGCTCATGAGATCTATCTTGTCCATTATTTCCCTTTGCTAGGAAAGATCAGCTACAGTAACATAGAAGAACAAATCATTGGTTGAGGATGGAGGAAATGCCAACAAGGAAGCCCCACTCTCTAGTGAAGCTAGTCCTTTGGCATTTGTATGTGAAACTTCAAGCCAACAACTATCGTAAGAAAGAAGTTTAAGGCGTTAATTTGTTGGCAAGAGTGATATCCATCACACTCACCATAGAGGCACAATGGGTTACAGCTTTGAGGTGAAAGCAGAGGGGCTTGGGTTTGAGACAGAAATACGTGGGACTTGTTTGGTTCATGAAAAAAAAAAAAAAATTATTTTTTGAGAATAAAATTTTAATATATTTGATTGATCATGAAAAGATGATTTATTATAAAATAACTTATATTTGGATGGATACATATTTTTTAAAAAAAACTATATAAAATACCTATTATACTCTTAGTAGATATAAAATCATACATTTTTACTCATAAACTTTATATAAATATAAATATTATATTTATATTAATATAAATATAATATAAATATATTATAATATAATATATGATCATAAAAATTTATTATATTAATATAATACTAATATATTAATATTATATTAATATAATATAAATATTTTAACATAATAAATTTATTAATATCGATATAAATATAATATTATATTAATATAATTATTATAATAATATTAATAAAAATATTATATTAATATAAATATTAAAATATAATAAATATTAATATTATATTTATATAAATATTAAGATAATATTAATATAATATTATATTACTATTCAGTACTTCAACCATCCATCGATATTTTACTAATTTTAGTTATCAATCTTAAAAGAATATTTTAGGAAAAAAAATACTACCACTTTTCATGTCGTAGAAAGTGCCAAAATCCACCTCCTCCATAGATTTTCACTTTTCATGAAATGTAAAAAATGACTTCCCATAAAAAGTACTTTTTTCATTCTTTCTCTTCTTAAAACTTCAAACAAACAAGAGGCCCTTTCTTCACTTTCTAGAAAATACCTCTTTCCCCCTCCACTTTTCGTCAACCAAATGAGTCCGCAAGAGAAAAGAAATAAAGATTTTGATATATTATTGTAATTAAAGCAATCAACCCATCAATATATGGGAAATACCAGATGAATGGGAGAAAAATAGCTGGCAAGAATAGTAATAAATAGAGGAGAAAGCTTATGAATCAAGATGCATCTTAAGACATCTTTAGAGAAAGATTTGCCCCTACAAGGCATTGGGTTGCAGGGCAACTTTCTCTCAAGATACAAAAATCATCTCGTGGACCTTATACATGGTAGGTGGTACTCAAACCCAAATAATACTACATATTTTACTACACCAATACATGATATCATTTGTTTTTATATCAACTTGGTACGTAGAGACCACATAATATATAAGTTTTGGTTTTAGGATGCTTTCTGCTATAGATTATGTGCGATAGTCCGTTTTTAAATTTAGATAATCTACTATTAATTTTAAAATCATTATCTACTTTTATATAGAGTTAATATGAAGTATATTTTATTAAACTCTCTCTTATGCATGCAAGAGAAAGCTGAATTTTATGCGCCTTCCCACCCCTGCACAAAACAAAATATTTATTGCTTCCTCATCCCTTAATCTTTTTCCTACCATTTTTATTTTTGAATTGTGCGCATCACATATATAAGATTTTAACAAATAGAAAATTATCTCCATCTCCATTCTTACTTAATCCATTGGATAGACTCAACAACATTGTAGCTATCCTAGCTCTTAGTCACCTGTATTGCATGTAAGGGTATAGCTAGGCCTAGCTTGATCAATTTTGGTTTGAGATTAATTTCCAGCTTGATCTCAGAGATCATGTTTATTTATTTATTTATTTATCTTTTTTTTGTTACTCAATTCAAGTTTAATTTTAATTTAAGTTGATCACATATTAATTCATTAGTCTGATCATCCTAAATCAAATCAAAATCAAATCGAGTACAATGCAAGCTTGCATTGAATTGAGTCGAACATGAACTTAACTGATTAGTTTGATAATCTTAAATTAAATCAAAATAAATTTGAGGCCAACGTAGACTTAATTAAACCTTGAATTGAAGTTTTGATTCAAGCTTAGTTCAAACCTAAATTAACATGATTCAAATAATAACGATTAAATTCATTAAAGCCTCAATCTAATCGGTCTATAATTTATATAATGACCCGAGCCAATTTAGGCAGTCTATTACTTATATAACGGGTTTGAGAGAGAGACCAAGTTTGATCGATTTTTGATTGCATCAAATTAATTTTGAACTTTTTATCTCGCTGGTTCTGAGAATGATCCAACCTTTTCTTGACCTTCTCGGTTAGACGGCTCTGATCGCCAGTGCCGGTGCCAGCAACACGAAATTTTGGGTGGGGTAAGCTTACCGCGAGTGCGTCCATCATTTGGTTCAGGACTTAATCGCCATTTTTGATAGTTAAAAGGACATTTCCGTCACACGGCCTGGAAAAAAAAAATAAAGAGTTACCTTTGAGGCTACGAGGTCAACTCATCGCGAAAGAGAGAGAGAGGCGGAGAGGCAAATCTAATCGAGAGGTGGCGAGCGAGGCTGGGGTTTCTCCGGCGATTCTCTCCTTTTGTGTGGCGCAGGTCCTCTAGATCCGAGGCGGAGGGGAAAAAAACTAGGGTTTCGGAGCTCCCTTTAAAACCCTCGCAGAAATCGCTGCCCAAAGATTCTTTTGAGGAAAATCGCTGCCCAAAGATTCAAATCCGAAGATCTTCCAGTAGAAGAAGAGAAGCAGCACCGGCGGTGGCGGCGGCGGCCCTTCCCCCGTCCTCTCTCTCCCTCGCTTTCCTCTTTCGTCTTGCTCGTTTTACCTATGGGTCGATGTCCATCCGTCTACCTTCTTATCGATCTACGGAAAGGTACCAAGGAATTGCTTCCTCTCTCTCGCTTCAGATCGCGCTTCTTGTTTGCGTGCTGGGGTTCGTTTTCTTTTCGATTTTTGTGGGTTATAGTTCGTGCTTCTATAGCTGATGCTGTATTATTGGGCTTGTCCTCCCGTTGCTGTTCTTTTGGGTCGTGCCGTACTGGATTTTAAGTGTTCTGTTGTGTACTTGCGAGGGTTTCCAGGAGGTTATATTTGATGCTGGGTTGGGGTAAAGTCCCTGATTCTAGGGTTTTATGCTTTGTGACTCTAAAGATTCTGTAATTTTATGCCCTTTTTAAAAAAAAAAATTAATTATTGGGTGCCAGCTAGTGTAGTTGCTAAAAAGCCATCGGGCTGGGGTACTGAAGGACCTGGGTGGCTGGGTGGGGGAACTTCCTCCCTCTTCTTAGAAAGAAAAAAAATCTGCTTTTGAGTTGTTTCTTCTTTGTCTGGTTTATGACCATGTTGCTTTTCCTGATGTTTGCCTGAGAGTTCCTAAGAATGATGAGTTAAAGGGCACTGTGGGATCCAATTATAGGAGTTTATGAGATGTTCTTATCCTGAAGTTTGCCTGAGTTTTCTTGTTCTCCTCTTCCCTTTTAGTTTTTTTCTCCACTTTGGATGGTGAAATCTTGTGGCGGTGTTGACTTCGAACAACCAAACCTTGCTGTTGAAGCATCCTAAAGGTGGTTTTATTTTCGGTAATTCAGACAATGATAGGTTGCTGTCTGAAGGCATAACATTCCGGTCCATGTTCTTAGGGGTGGATGCTCGTGCTGTCTTTATCTTCTTCTCGAGATCAACTGGGATCGACCTCATCCTTTTCTGAGTTTGAACGGGACTCCATCTGATCACTCAGAGGCCTCTGCATAGCACACAGACCCCCTTTTCAGTGATCACCTATGAAATGACTTCCTTTCGAGACTCTTCCTTCGTTTGGACTGCATCCTTTTTGAAGATGCTCTCTGCTCGTCCCAGCTGTTTCAATTCCACTTTTCTAGGTTACTCTCTAAAGGTTTATTTTGAGGGTGGTGTTGCTGCGAAGTTGTCTAGCGCTGTGGTCCCCCTTGCTTTCAAGTTCACCAAAAATACCCGGCAAAAATCACTTTGGTTTCCCTAATTGGGTCCCTAATTGGGTTAGGGATTTCCATCGTAGCCTCTGTCGTCCCCATGCCCAACTGGTGGAGCAAGTTGGGCTATGTGTGAATCTAAGAAAGATGTTGGTTCAAGGTTCGTTGTTTTGAACTCTGGGCCCCATATCAGTGCTAACTTGTTACTATGTTGATACGGGGCTGTGTCAGCATACCGAGTGTCCGTATGCCTCCCATATTGCATACTGGTGCCGAACTACTACAGGACCGTATGCTCCATACTGCCCAGTTTGGTACGGTATGGCAATCCTTGTGCTGGTTTTGTTTATTAACTAAGTATTGTCAAAGGCACTTTGGCTGCTCACCTAGGTGCTCAGGCAAGGTGAGGAGACCCTTGAGTGCCTCAGTAGTCCTCAGGCAAGCTACTTTACTGAGACGACTTCTAGGTGAGCACCTGGGACAGAGCAAGAGGCATTCAAGTAAGTGCCTAGGTCAAAGGAAGGATTTTATGGTCTTAAACAATTGTAATGTCAAAAGAGAAAGTGTTGTCACCCAAATACATGAAGGGAAATGAGCTGCTACATGAGATGCTACATGTTGTAATGATCTATTTGTGCATCAAGGTGTCATCATTGGGGGTAGATGAGCCGCCACCACTTTCTAATGGTAAAAGTCTGATGTTCATGGGTTCATATCATTGTTATCTATCATTTGAACAACCAAAACAACGGAGAGAGATATGGGCGATAGAACCCTGCCATTTTTACTTTGGATGGCCAACTTTTGTCATTTAGATGCTCAAAGAAAAATGTAGAGAGAGATAGGAGCCATATCATCAAACTGATCATATTTTTTTTTCCAACAAAGTTATAAGCATTTGGTTAACAAAGCAACATTTGGATTGACAAAGTAACATTGAGCTAACTTTATTGAGAGGTAACCTGACCTAGGAATAATAAAAGGTTATGCAATGTCTTCTTCTTTTCTTCTGAGGATGCAAGAGAGAATATTTACCATATGATGACTCGGTTGGTGCCAAGTAGGATAATTCGACTAGCAAATCATCTAAGGGATAGTCTTTTCATCATATGCTTGGGCTATGACTTCATATAAGCCTCCTCTGCCTTGTGGTCACCACTCTCCAAATTGGAAAAGGCTAGCTAACTATGTGATGTTCCCGATGGCTTAATGCTTCTTGAAGGCATTGACAATCTTCACCAAGCCTTGGGAATTACAGAGCTCCACACAAGAAGTATAAGATGGATCCATAATCTTCCTATCAAAATCATTGATGCCCTGTAGCAACGATTTTGAGGTGTGTAAATGACAAACAAATTGACATCAATCTGAATGCACTCAAAATCAAGGGAAACCGGCAGTTCTTCATCACATGATCCAAGGTATCAATAACATCATCTTCAAACAATAGATTGAAGAAGTAATGCAGAACTCCTGATCACAAACCGTTTGATATGGTGCAAAAGGATCAAGGATGCCATGGAGAAGAAAAATGTTCTTCAAGCTAGGTCCCAACTATATGGGAGAACCTTACAAAGGATTGCCCATTGGAATAGAACTCAACCCTCGATAGAGAAGTGAGCAATAGAACTCAACCTCGATTGAGAAATGCCAAGATCAGTTGAATAAGTTGACACGTCCTGTGTCTTGAACGATAAAAGAACAGCTGCAAATTATTCTGAGAAAGGGTAAACCTGTCATTTGGGAAGAGGAAAAGTCTAATATGAAGGTAACAAGCTCGATTGCTTATGCGCATTGTTCTTGTTGGTTTCTCATCTTGCATGCTATGCTCCACAATCCGCCAAAACTGCTCCAAGTTTAGTTCTCCATCGGGGACCAGATCTTCAATGTCCGTACAACCAGGAAGGACGTCCGGCAAGGCTAGCCCATAATCAAAGGAACCTACCTGATAAGCCATCCTGAACTCTACTACCAATGCTTGGTCATTCTCTGGGTCAGCATGAACTCCCAGAATTTTAGCCATCGTCTTAAGGAGGAATATTTCACCCATGTTGAAAAAAGAATGTTCCTATTAGAGGCCAATTGATGGACGAAATTAGCATTTTTCTTGGATTGACTAGCAGCTTAGCCAGCTCCATCAATTGGATGTGGGAGGGTGGAGGCAACTATTGAAATCTCTAACTAGGGGTGAAGATTTGGAATTTGGAAAAAATATGGAGGACTTAACAAAAGTTTGGGAAGAATATTTGTTATGAAAGATCAAAAAGATGGATAATAATTGAAGGATATTAATATACGTATATGTTTAGTCATGTAAAAGCAAATGTTGGAAAGGAAAAAATAATTAAAAATAACAATAAACACCATTAGCTACAAGAGTAAGTAGGATTATCAATTTGTGATCCATGAATTTTTCTTGGATAGGTTATGATGTAAAATTTGTCAAAAGAACTGTTGTTAATTAATTTCTATGTGAAAAATAATTTGGAGAACTTTTGGCTGAGGAAAATAGAAAATAAGCAATAAATTTTTTCAATAATTTCAAGAATATATGCTGCATATGTTGATCTCCTTTTAATCAATTATTTGTAATTAATCTCTCTCACTCTCTATGTGTTTGTTTGTAGGAATTTTTTTTAACCTTCCTATGCCTCCTAAGAAAGTCTGTTGGTCAGTTTTTTTTTTTTTTCAGCTACTTGTTAGTGAATTTCACTTTTTTCCATGTCTTTTTCTTAATTCCTTGCATATTGGTGATAGTAAAGGATATCTGAAAGTCTACAAGAAAGCATGTAGAGGTTTTCTGTTAGTAATCCTAAATTAATGTGATGCTAAATTTTGTATATTTCTCTCAGTCATTTTGTTAGCCTGTAAGCAGCCAGACCATTTAAAAGAATTTTAATTTATTCCTGTAGGAAGAGAAAGACTTGCCATTTTGTTATCTTTCAGCTTTACAAATTTCTAAAGGATGATCCAGAAAAAAAAAAAAAGAAAAAGGAAGAAGATAAGTTGTTGAATCTGATACCAGATATTCTTCATGATAGTAACTGTTCTACAAGTATATATCTTTCAGTGGATTATGAGATATACTATGCTATTTCAATTTATATAGAAAAATAACTGTTTATGTTATATTTGTACATTTTCTTTTGTGCACAAGTTCTTATGAATTCCAATTTGATTATAAGTTTTCTTAAGAAACATGTTAAATAAAAGGTAAACGAAAATAGGGGCAAATTTGCTGACTGTAGGGTTTGTTTTGGCTGTCCTGTTGTATTATTAGCGTCTGGAAATGAGTTCACGTCTCATCTCTTAAGAGATCGGTTGCAGCTCTAACCATTCCTTGATAACTAGGCTCTGTTCGCTGAGGGTGGTGATGGTATTGCTAAATAAATACATTAGTGGTTGCTTTTGAGATGTCCAGTTTTGTTAGTTGATTGTTTAGCTGGATCTGCAGAGCTTTGTCACTTTGTTTTGGGCTAAGGAAGAAAGAGAACTTGCCCTGCATCACATTATTTCTTTTGCCTTTGTTTCCAGCATGAAATTATATGATGTAATTATCACGAGAAGTTATAACACATGCTAAGAACTTAGATTTTGCATTTTCTATCTGTGCCCATTTTTTGGACATCCTTTCCTTATTCTCTTCATTTTTTATTTACATGTTCTGGTCACTGGATCAATATGATATTTAATCTCACCATAGAAAAATGTTATATAAAAATATATGCATGTGTGTTGTACACATCAAGACTTAATGTATCAGTATAGTCAATCAAAAGATGCGGTAGTTTAGCTCCAAAAAAAGTTCTGGTACAACACTTAGGACTTCTTTTGAACTATTGTGTTTGCTAGGAATATAATATTGCGTAATAAATGATTAATTTACTCTTATGCTTGTTAGAATCATCCTGACAGCCAATTTTAATTTGCAGGTTTAGGATAAATCCTGAGTGGAAGTTTTCTTTTTTTAGAAGGGTTTGCATGTAAAATCATACATTTATATTTCAAATAAGGATGAGTTTGCCTGTCAAAGGTTTTTCAAATAATTGGGATGAGGGATTGAATATATCGAACAAAGTCACGGCATTAAATCCCAATGCAGCAGAATTTGTTCCTTCAGCACTTAGATCTACATTTGGGAACAGCAAAAGTGCAGATGCAACTAAGATTGATGTACCTGGGCCTTCTGGAAAAGCAGTCCTAAATCATTGTGAGTCCAGTATTTCTAATAATTCAGATGATGAGGCACATCAGTTTTGGTGTCACCAGCTTCCTGATGATATTACTCCTGACTTTAAGGTCATGGGAGAAGATGAGTTGCAGATCCCTGGACAACTGTCACTTGCTGGTTTGTCCATACACGATGGTATTGAAACTTCACAATTCTCTGCATCAGCATCAAGCCAGTTACTGGGTATACAACAGGATATATTGGCCTGTGGTATTGATAATCTCAACTTGAGTGAAAAGACAGGATATTCTGGGTCTGCCTATGCTGAAGCTCAGCCATCAGCTTCTTTCATGGCATTGGCTAGCGAGAACTGGAACCAACCATATATAAATGGTAACCAGCATTTTATGAATGGAAGGGAGGGGCATGACTACAATGGGGATTACAGTAATGGCTATCTGAATAACTCATCAGAAGATGCTGTTTTAGAGGATGGTGCTATCGACCCTGTGGATTTTTTGGTTTCACAGTTTCCAGGTTTTGCTGCTGCGAGCCTTGCAGATGTGTACTATGCAAATGGCTGTGACTTGAACTTGACCATTGAGATACTCACTCAACTTGAGGTATGTTTTATATATTTATACTGGTATATTGGTCAGCTGAAGTCTCCTAGTGATTAATGTACAAGACATGAGTATTGTAATATTGGGAAAAGCCCATTTATAAGTCTATTACATGTTAAGTTTTGAATTCCTGAAGTTTGCCATTGCTAAAAACCTTGGGCACAGAAGTAAGAGATTTTTCTCTCTAGCTTGCTAAATTACATATTCTGAAAAGCTGGTTGACAATTTTTGGTAGGGCAGTTATATCAAATTCAACTAATCAGGCTATTCACAAGCAGCTTGTGTTCATCTCAGAATTGGCTTGATAAGGTCTTGCTCGGTTAATGAATGAACTATGCTTGAGCCCAAGATCTGAACTTGAAACATAAACTAGTTGAGCTTGAGATTGGCCTAGCTCACTTGAATCTGGCTCAATTAAGTTTGAAATACAGGTCTATCTAAATATAATGGAAGAGGCTTTTGAAGCTGGACTCTTGTCTTTGTAATTGGACTTTTTTTATGTATAGCTGGACTTTTTTATTGGAAGAGTATGTCTTAGAGTCCCAATGCATTTGAGAGAGAGAGAGCCTCCGCTACTGATGAAGCATCCCAAGTACCCAACTTTTTTTTTTTTGTTGTTGTGGGGGGGGGGGGGGGGGGGGGGCGCAGACTCAGCATGGGATTCTCTCTCACTCTCTCTCTCTTCTCATTTCCTTTCTTATCCAAGCCATCTATCCAATGTTCTCTTGCCATCTACTTGATGTTCTCTTATCTGAAGTAAATCACAAGCAGAAATAGTCACTCATAAAGAAATCAGTTCAGATGGATATCACAACTGTCCATGCGTCATTTCATGTGCATCTCATGTGCCCATTGCCTGTAAATATTAATGAAATTCACATATAATATAAATACTGCATGAATTCAATCATTATCCATTTACTATATTTTATATTTCTTTTCAGATATTAATGTACTCTTTATTTGCTGGAAATCTAGTAATGTGATGTTAGTTATTAATGAGCATGTTAGTCATTGGATATCAAGCTAATAGCTGGAATGTTTATTTATGTTTCAACTATTAGATGCAGATTTGACATTTAAAACTAATGCAATAGAAATTTTAGTTTTAGGGGAAAAATTAGGGAGAGGAGACCGGTTTGAAGGGTTTGCAGAAGAGGGTTGGTGATTGTGATTTGGGAAAGAATAGGAGAGAGATACAGGATTATCGTGCTTGGTTGGGAGACTGATTGGAAAAGATCATCAGGGGATAAGATTATACTTCCATATCTGCTAGATATTGTCTTTCATTAGTTTTTAAGGGCCAGAAGATGGATGACCTTCATGGAATGGAGAGAAAGTCCAGGGAAACCTAATGGGCATTTTGCGAATAAAAACTGGTATAAGGAATTTTTCTAGAATATTTTCAAAATTCAATGCTCATACACAGATAAGCATACATATATTTACATACATGCATGCATGCCTGCATGCATACACACAAACATACGTTTATATGTATCTGTGCATATATATGTGATCTCCTGTTATGGAGTTTGCTGAAAATATATTAGAAAACTTTATGGTGCTCTTTCTCAATTATTTTGACTAAAGAAGTAGAGTGAGATAATTAATGTGATTATCCCCCCCTCCCCCCCCTTTTTTTTGAGAAGAAGGATAATTAATGTGATTATCATTTTTGCGAATCGCATTGTAAGTGTAATAAAAAAAGGAGAATATTATTTCTGTGCAAACTTAAACTTTTGTCAACGCAAGCTTTGCAGATAGGTGTAAATTCACAATTTCTGAATCATAGTTGCATCAGGATTCAGATCTCACCATACACAAGGCTATCTTGTAACATATTCTACTTTCACTTGCAGATGGAAGTTGATTGTGATTTTGGTCAGAACCTGAACTCAAAGGCTTCATCTGCTCCAAGCCTTAGCATGCTGGACTTTCCAGCACTTCCTCTGGCAGAGTCAAAGTATAGTGAAGAAGGGCTTCAACAATCTCAAAACTCATATAGATCTCCCAGTATATCTAGTGGAAATATTGATTTTGCTTCAGCCGTCCGAAAACTTGCCTCCCAGGATTCTGGTCATTGGAAGTATGATAGAAGTGGTTCTGCAGATGGCAATGTTGGCTCAAGTAGAGATTCACAACGTTTAACCAGCCAAAACAGTGGTAACAGAAAATTGGCTTTTGGAGATAAATTGCGTAATTCTGGTGCAGCTCAGGCAACTCCAGTTTGGCTTGAGACTGGGGAAGCAGTAGGTAATACTCTTGGGGTTTTATCTTTGATTCATGAAGACTTGTTTCCTCTCTTCTTGAACTGGGATATCTATTTCTTATTATATATTATGTATTTTTTGTCTCTGGTAGCAAATATGTATTCAGAATTAAGGGAAGAAGCTCGTGATTTTGCACGCCTTCGAAATGCATGCTTTGAACAGGTAACTTCTCATGGGTGTCATTTGAATGCATGATCGTCCAAGTTCATCTTATACATGTATATCAGTTGCCATATTCCGGTTGATACCTTCAGCAATAAATTGAGTGTATTGGTCTGTTACATGGATATTGATGTACTGCATTGCTATAATATCCCCTTCTTTTTGTCTAAATTTGTTCTCTGTGGCTTCCTTTTCACTTCTTCTAGTAGATATGTTGGGAGAATTACAAATTTAATGATTATGCTCCTTTGAAATGGTTCGGCTGTATTGTTAGAATATGATGTTCATTTCATTTTGATCTCCAACCAAATACACTGAAGTTTTAATTAAATTAAATCAGAACGTGGATATCAGTAGCATTTTCTGTGGTCATTGGCAATACTCGTTGATACATGACAGCATTTTTTCATTCTTGTTATGTTCGGTCAAAAGGAGGAGGATTCAGCAGATGCCATCATCCATTCTTGTTACTAAACTAGGGGAATAGTAAAGGTTTTGGACTTAGGCTAAGGGTTAAAAGGGCTTCAGAGCTCTTGAAAGACCTGGATGGGTGTGGCAGAAATAACTAAAAGATGCTTCTATGACCGAGGAAATCACATTATTTATGAATAAGAGTGGCCAAGAAGGATCCTTGGTGACCGGTAACAAATACTCATGGATCAAAATGTAGATATTTGCTTGTGCATGGATTTTCTTCCATTTATGATAGTTTATGGGTGTTGATAGAGATGTTTCATTTATTACAAAACAAACTGTCGAATCACCTTTTATTTTATTTAAAAGATGAAAAGTATATTTCTGTGGAACCTAATTTATTTAATTGTGGCTTTGATGGTCTTGTACACACTTCTAAAATAACGATGATCATTAAGTGCATCAGAAATGTTATAATGAATGGTGTTGGTAACTCAGTCTGAAGATGGAGGGAACGCACTGTTTTGACAACTTGCCCTTCATGATATCTTTGGTGATTGGTTATCATTATTGTGTCAGAAACAATGTGCTTTATGTTCTGTAATTTTAATCTATGATCATGTTCACATCAATTGAACTCTAGTGGATTTTGATTTACTGAAGCATATGAGTCTATGTGAATCATTGTCATCAGATTTTTGGGGTCACAGCTTCATATGAGTGTTTTGAGATATTGACACTGGTTACAATGTGCAGATAATAGTGATTTTTTGTATTGTCTCCTTTGTCATTAATTATGATGGAATTGCATTTCTTATCCACATGGCAGCTGAATTTTGTTTTATATTTGTTGATTATTCATTAGGCCTGTTGTATTTTTGCTGGGCTGGCTCTTTTTTTAAAAAAATATTTTTGAAGTTTTTAAATCCTAATTTCTTTGATTACACACGTCTATGCTCTTCTGTTTCCAAAGTGTTACCTATCGCATTTGATTCCTAACAGGCAAGACAGGCTTATTTGATTGGCAACAAGGCTCTGGCAAAGGAACTGGGTGTAAAGGGGCAGCTGTACAACATGCAGATGAAAGCGGCTCATGGCAAAGCTAGGGAAGCCATCTTCCAACAGAGGTTGGTCATTTTTTGGCTCCTAATTTGTCTTGTATGCCAGCAAGGTCTCGTGGATTCTTATTCTTTCAAATTACATGAACAATTGAATCTAGGTATGTCTTTTCATTTAAAAGTGATAATAAGAGAAGCTTGCAATAAGAAATGTAACATATTAGGCTTTCTAATCTCATAGTACATGACTTCTTTTCTTCATGTTGTTTGGCTTGTAATAGTGGGAAGCATTGGTTTATAGAGCTGAGAGAATTTTTTGAACTAGTCATCTATGGCTAATTTACACATGCATTCTAATTTTCATGAAATTTATATTATTGGTTAATGAAATTTTGGATAAGACCTTTCATAGCTTATGGTTAATTGTCATAACTGATTTCTAAGCAGATAAGGACTTATTAAGTGAACTAGTTGGAGCTCACGTTTCTCTGAATGAGATTAATGTGACAAATATCATTGGCCCTGGTGTTGGGTGGCATCCCACTGTTTTTTTGCGGGTGGGGGTCATTGTGGGAAATATCAAAGGCCTTGGTCTAGGGTGGCCTCCCCCCGTTTTTTGTGGGCAGGGGTCTTTGTGGGAAAAATATTAAAGGCCCTGGTTGGGGGGTGGCTTGGTTAGTGGGCTCCTGGCCTGGTTCATTTGGGGTGGGGGAAAAAAAATGGCATCAACCTATCCTGTTTATATGCTCACACACACACACACACACACACACACGGATGATCCTTTATAGTGTCATAGACCCATAAACTGAAAATTGAGGCATAGTGGAGGAAGAAATATTGGCTAACATTTAAGCTATTATCCTTCTTGAAAGGCAGTGATCTCTATGTTTCTCAAGCAAGCTTTGAAATACTGGTACAGATCCTTGTACTTTTTTTCATCCCGGAATGATAGGGATGAGGATGCGCATACCAACTACTGGATGATGTGGCTTCTCAATATGGTACTCGGATGATTTTTTTTTTTTTAAATTCAATTAGTTTTAACTTTTTTGGTCTTAAATGAAGCTTTAATAAATATTGATATGTTTAATGTCCTTAAAGTTTTTGGGTCAATTATGGTGTGTATGGTGCGGATATTAGTATGACACCTGTGATTTGAATAAAATTTAAAAATATCAATAAACATATGTAGAAAAAAAAGTATGTTGTAGGCTGATGCCCATGCTAAAATATAGTTGAATTTCATGTGAAACAGAGAATTTTTGGCATGACTATATATATTTTTTAATTTTTTTGGCCAAATTAGTGGCAAAAAAGGGGAGCGGTGATGCAGTAGATGCGCAA
This sequence comes from Elaeis guineensis, assembly GCF_000442705.2. Classification (NCBI taxonomy): domain Eukaryota; kingdom Viridiplantae; phylum Streptophyta; class Magnoliopsida; order Arecales; family Arecaceae; genus Elaeis; species Elaeis guineensis. The sequence continues at coordinate 14,733,636 of NC_026002.2, forward strand.
TGTTTGCAATATCGAGGAAGCTGGATCTACCCTCATTTCTCCTCTCTCTCTCTCTCTCTCTCTCTCTCTCTCTCTCTCTTTGTTACTACCTGCACACCCCAACACCATGACTAAAGGCACGCGAAAAGAGAGCGTGGCCCCCACCCTCACTTTTCTTTTCCCCTCCCACCCCCCCCCCTCTCTCTCTCTCTCTCTCTCTCACTCACTCTCTCTCAAACCAGGCAATCTGGTCAGGTTGCACCATGGGACTGGCCAATCCCTACAGGTTTTGACTAGGACAAGTGAGATGTCTTGGCCTATGTAGGGATTAACTGGTTCTTGGTTGGAGTGGTATGGTACTGGCAGTACCAACCTGATATGTCGATACCTAAATTCTTGTTTTCAGTCAAAATGATGACATTACCGAGATAAGGATTGTCAAAATTCTAATATTAGTCCTATGTTCGGAGTAATGTTTGACATACCGTTTGCAAGCGAATTGTTCTGGGTTCATGTATTTGTGTAAAGTCTATATATCTAGCTTCCGCTAATGTTTCGCTGTAGTTGTAACTCACATGGGATATTTCTGCTGAATATGGTTAACTTATAATTGCTGAGCATGTCATATTCAACTGCATCAAAAGAGAATTACATTAATAGGGTCGGCTGGACTGCTGAATTAGTTGGCAGATGAGGTGCTTGGTTTAGGCATTACTTTTTCTCAAGGTAGAACATGCTCTGATGACTCCTGTTCCTTGTCTCATTGTCTCACTTTGTTATTGCAGAAATCCAGTTTCTCCTGCGCTCCAGGGCCGAGCTCAAGATTGTCTGATTGACTTGCATGGTCTTCATGTGAGTGAAGCCATTCATATTTTAAAGCAAGAACTGAGGATCCTGAGGAACACTGCACGATCTGCTGGGCAACAGCTTCAGGTCATGATATGTGTTGGGACGGGCCACCATACCAAGGGCTCGCGAACTCCTGCCAGGTTGCCAGTCGCCATTGAGCAGTACCTTGTAGAGGAAGGCCTTCGCTACACCCAGCCTCAACCAGGATTACTCCGGGTTGTGATATATTGACACCTGTAATGTATACAAAAGGGGCACCCTCAGAAAAAAAAAAAAGAAGAAAACACAAGAAAAGAAAACAGACACCATTCTTGTATCTGTGTATGTAGAATGAAGAGAGAGAGAGATCGAGTCTCTGGCAACAAAAAGAGCAGTGTAATATTATCAGGAGGTGCATTCAATTTACATTTTGTAAATATCTCGGCTAGTTTCAGTGAAATTCTCTTTCCCAACAATCGCTTTAAGTGTCATTCTTGTTGCCTCAATGTTCTCTTGATAGAGAATATTTTGCTTAACCCAGATGTTACTCCTGATCGGAAGCATGTACAACCTGATTTTTGTGAAATCCAACTGTGAAGTTAGAAAACCCTGGAATCAGCGTCTTTGTGTTTCTTGTCATCCACTTTTATAGGTGTGCGTGAGTTACTGCTTTCCTTTTCAATTGATTCAGAATCCAGCATATTGTTGGGAGGAGGCTGGGTCATGCTTTCTATCGGTTTTCGGTTGCAGCGTTCTAAAATTGGAATGGAACAATTGACAGCTGCCACGTATAGGAATTCACTGCTTTAGCAGGTGGGATCCGTTTGATTATGATTGGAAGAATGTCAATGAGGCATTGAATTTTGGTTATGGGTTTGGATTATTTGATGCAATGGCTATGGATCTCAAATGGTTGATACTGACTCGCTTCCCGTGGTTTCTGACTATGATGTTGATGGCTATTGATCTCAAATCGATGATACTGACTAGCTTCTTTGGAGCATCTTCTCAGGATGGACTAATGGAGGGTGTTGATCGGTGGTGAATTTGTGCCAAAGTTGTGTGCACTCACTCCATTGTGAGTGAGCAGTGGGCTATAGAATTGTATATGGCTTTAGTTAAGAGCCCAGCACTGTTGACGTCAAGCTGACTTCCAATGGCTGTGAAGAGTTATATGCATCTTTACCCAATGAGCATATTAGTATTAAATTATATGTTGCAAACCATAAACCACAAGAGTTTGTTCATTGCACATGAAAAGCTAGGGAGGGATTATAATTTGTACTTGGTTTTCTTTTTCCACTAAACTAGCGGTTGGGACATGAAAATTTTCCTTTGTTAGATTCGTGAAACATAGGTTTATTGGACCACAACAAAATTAAGAATGCCAAACCGTGGTAGTTTGTTTAGATTATAAATGTCATCAATAATATTCTCACCGATCTCATATAGGAGAAAAGAATTTATATATTCTATAGATTTTTTTTTCCTCCCTTTTGCGATGAGTTTAGATTTAGACGGATCCTTAGAAGGCGCGAGTTAAATTCACCAACAACTCAATTTTTGCAAGATTTTCGATCCAACCTCGTAGACATACCTAAATAAACTTTATGCGGATGTCCAAATATTGGAATGAAAAATTTTTAATTACAACAATAAAATTATTCATTTATGATGATGATGATAATAATAATATAATTTTATTAATAATAAAATTAATAAGATCAAGATAATAATAATAATATAATAATTATTTTGATCTTATTAATTTTATTATTAATAAAATAATAATAATAATAATATTATTATTATTATTCTGTACCAGTAGTAGTGGATGTAACGGAAAATCTGATACTATTGCGACGGCCGTTATTTTAAAAAATGGGCACGACCTTCTCGTTTGTTTAACTCCCTGACCCCTATCACCCACTAGAAGCCGTGAAAAATAGTAGACAAACGCCTCCGGCCCTACTCCTAGCATCCTTATGAAGACTTCCGCTCTCTCTCTGTGCTACTAGTACTAGTCATAACTCTAGTCCAGATCCAGCTCTCGCTCCCTTTTTTTCTTCCTCCCTTGGATCGAGAAAAGTTTCTCTTACGTGCGGCTCTCGCTCTCTTCTACGATCCGATGGCGCGCTTCGATCCTCCCGCCTCCCCTCCTTCTCCTTTCCCTCTCGTGATCTTTGGCCTCCTACTTGCTCTCTTCTTTTACTTCGGCGATGCCTCGGTTCACGACTACACGGGGGAGAAGTTCGCTGCCAAAGGCAACGCCTTTGTCCTCCACGGCGGCAGTGAGGGCCTCTACGCCTCCCTCTCCAGCCCCAATTCCACGGCTGCCGGAAATGGCGACTCCTTCATCCGGTAATCCCTCGTGCTGCTACCCATCCGTCTTGCATTGCGATCTCTTTACCAGATCTGGGGATTTATTGAGGCTTGGTCCTTGGAAATCTAGGGTTTTGTGGAGGGTTAGGTTTTTTCTGTTGTGGAATTGGGGAGGGAATTGGAGCTGTCGGCGTTGAGATCTAGTGCGAGTTGGTGTGATTGGATCTGACAGCTGGGTCGTAGATTTAGATGCAGGTGGCTGGCTCGTTTCTATGTGAAAGATTGCGACTTTTTTCTGATATGGACTGGGTGAATCCAGCGCTTAAAATACCATTTTCCTGCTTCTGATTCTGACTGATTAATATCCATGTGAATTTAATGGTCTTGTTGTTGGTGAAGTGACCAAATCTGCCATGCCACTGGGTTTTCTGGGCCCAGGTTAGGTGAAAGGTGATTTTTTTTCTGAGGGCTTGAGGTCCTGATAAAAAAATTTCAAGCTTAACATCAAATCAAGGAAAGCATAGGGGATCTAGTTAATGTTTATAGAACCTTCTGATGTTGTAGGGCATCCTGAAGATGTCACATGGAAATATGTTCTGCCTTATTAAGCGGTACTTATTGACTAAAACCTTTCAGCTGAAACTGACCAAAATCCCATATGATTCCTGGACCAGTTTGGTTGAAACGTTTTCAACCTAAAACTAAATGACAAGAACATTTGAAGCTTGTATTTATGAACTCAAATGGAGAAAATAATGACGGTAGTATCTGCAAGTGCTGATTATCTAAAAACTGAAAGCTTAAGAATAGAAGCTAAGAGTTTATAGATATAGTGTTTTTAGCTTGTGCAGCATCTAATTTTCTCCCTAACACCTTTATTCCTTCGAAGAACTTAGACATAGTGCTTTCTACTTGTCTTGGCCACTTTACACGCTAACACATACATCGTGTTTTAATAGTAAGGACTGCAGTTTGATTAGGTCCCTCTTAATCATAACCTGTTTTTATACTTTTACCCCTCGTGATGTCAGGTTTGAAAAGATCACTTTCAGAAGGACGGAGAAAGCTGTTGCAGCCAGTAAAGACACTGATTCGGGGAAGGTGCAAGCCATAATTTTTGAGATAGATGATCGAGAGTCAATTGGTGGGTCAGCCTATGGTGGTCAGAGAGCTATCTGCTGCACCCATGATCTGGCAAAATTAGGCGTGTGCACTCAAGGTGCAATCATTTACCGCCCCTCCACCCAGAACCCTGAGTGGCCGCAAGTGTTTGTTGCTTCTTTCAATGGAAAGGATCCTGTTGCGACATTACAATCCCAAACTATAACTATCCCCAGAACTGGGATGTATAACCTGTATTTCATGTATTGTGATCCTGCTCTTGATGGACTGGTCATTGAAGGAAAGACCGTGTGGAAAAATCCAACCGGCTACCTACCTGGAAGAATGGCCCCTCTCATGAATTTCTATGGATTCATGTCACTTGCTTTTGTCATTCTTGGAATCTTTTGGTTCTCTCAGTACGCAAGATTTTGGAGAGAGATCCTTCCACTTCAGAACTGCATAACACTTGTTATTGCATTGGGCATGTTTGAAATGGCATTATGGTATTTTGAGTATGCAGAGTTCAATGAAACTGGAGTCCGACCAAAGGGGATCACATTTTGGGCTGTAACATTTGGTGCGGTTAAAAGAACAGTCTCACGTATCATCATCCTTGTTGTTTCCATGGGGTTTGGTGTTGTCAGGCCTACTCTGGGTGGTCTCACTTCCAAAGTGGTTATGCTTGGAGCCACATTTCTTCTAGCTTCTGAAGTTCTTGAATTGGTAGAGAATGTTGGGGCTGTAAGTGATCTTTCTGGAAAAGCAAGATTGTTCCTGGTTCTTCCAGTGGCAGTTTTGGATGCTTTCTTCATTCTTTGGATATTCACTTCTCTCTCCAAAACACTGGACAAACTCCAGGTGTATACCCACTTGATATTGCCTTAATGGTTGTTTATTCTTGGAAACAAACCTTTATTGCTTATTTTGTTTCACTCCTGTTAAGATACCTGCCTTTGCTCTGCACCAAATTTCTTCAAACTAATTTACATTTTTCTGACATAAAAATTAACTCTCAAAATCATGGAGTGTAATTTCTTGACCACGATTGGTATGTCTTTGATGGATGAACAGGCAAGACGGTTGATGGCTAAGCTAGACATCTATAGAAAATTCACAAATGCATTGGCTGTTGCTGTTATTTTATCTGTAGGTTGGATTGGCTATGAGGTAATACTCATCTATCATTTGTCATAATAGTATCAGGGCAGAATACTATAGAAATTGATGCACTATCTCATATTCAATACCAAGCGGCAATATTTTATAAACTTATACATCTGACTCCAACTGCAAGCTAAGGTGGTGCTAAATCACTTATTCTTTGAAATTAGAAGCTTCCTATGTACTATTTTTTGGGGTTACGTTCAAAACACTGTTTGTTGATATCTTTTACGTCTTGTGGTTGGGTATCTGGAGCCACTCCTTATTTTTTCACACGTTTGGAAGCCTCCTATAGTATTTTCCTGTTACTTTGTAGATGGTCATCCTTCCTCTTGAGTTTAAGTCCTGTGTTGCATTTTCAGCCATGATGAGGTTGTTATCTTCCTGCAGCTTTATTTCAAGTCTACTGATGTGTACAACGAGCGTTGGCAAAGTGCTTGGATCATTCCTGCCTTTTGGCAGGTTCTCTCCTTCTCTCTTCTCTGTGTGATCTGTTCTCTCTGGGCACCCTCTCAGAACTCCATGAGGTAAAGTCCTGGTATCCAGTGTTCCTATAATTTGGTTTTCCTCCAAAATAATTTTTTTCGTTTTAGTCCTTGTTTTTGATGCATTCTACCAAATTAGCGTAGCATCTTCTTGAAGATTATATGACACCAGCCTTCGTTTATTTCTGAATGGTTATTGTTATTGGTTTTCAGGCATGTAATCAAGAACCTTGTGTTGTATGTATATTTTCTGATGGTGCTTGATAATTGGATTTGATGATCTGCTCTCCTAGAATTCTGTTTCATTAAAATATTATCTTTAATGGAGAAAACCTTTCACGTGCATGCTTCTTTGCATATGGTCTGGAAATATTCTGAAGTGTTTCAAATACTCTTCTGTAATTTGCTACTATATATTGCCATGGATATAAAAGATAGTTAGAATTGCATTGCTACTATCTGTTGTGATCATGTAATAGATGATCAGTAATGCAGCAATCTGCGGTTTCTATTCAACTGGTTAAATCTTTCTCTGAACAGCGTCTTACAAGTAGGATAGACCTTCTTATGCATCAAATCTTAAATAAGTTTGTTGGGTGGTTTAGCTAAGCTGAATGTTTTCATATTTCTTATTTATATAACTGATAGGAATATACTTTATTTTTTATTTAAAAATAGACAAACAAATAATCATACTCATTTTGATTCTTTTTCTGCATACATTGAATCTGTGAAACTGCTTTAAACCTCTGTGTACAAACGACTTCTTCCTGCTTTATTATTTATCCCCCCTAAATTTAGTGAGCATCCACAAAATCCATATCCGAAGTATGCATTTCAGATGTTGCTTGCACTTATATAAGCAAGTCAAATACTGAAAGTAATGGTTGAGAATCTCACAACAGGTTTATTTTTATGTAATTGCTGTGCTAATTTATCACTCTGCACTCATGCACTCAGGTATGCGTACTCAGATGATAGCGAAGACTTTGAACGGGAGGATACCCTTTCACTAATAAAGCCAGGGCCTATTCTTTCTAAGGATGGCTGGGGTTCTTCAGCTTCACCAGATGCCAAAGCTGGACTGAGCATCAACACTACCACCTCACACAATGGGGACATTGAAGAAGACAAACGAGAGTAAAACATCTACTAGATTGTTCTGGCCAGTGCGTACTGTTATAGAAAATTGGATCAGCCTGTGTACTAATCCCTCAACTCCCCTGGAACGGATGATACGAGACTTTTATCTTTCACAGGGATAATACGTGTACTATTATCTGCTGTTGATGAGGAACTAGCGTCTGGTGGTGTCTTTGTTACTTTCTTTATTTTTTATTCTTATTTTCTTGTGGTCCCAGTTCATTGTATTTCACTCCCATGCCATAAGACTCTCAAATTCAGGAATTAGTTAATACCAGATTTTATGAAATGTGTCACAGTTTTTGTGTTTGCAGTCTCAGTTGTGCAGTAAATTGTGGTGGGATTCTTGTAGATGTTGAGATAGAATAAAAGATAATGCAACAGTTCAGGCACCGGTTAGTGCAGTTCTTGTTTGCTTGCTTTTAGATCTTGATCCACACTTTCTTGATGTATTATCTCGCCTTTTAGAATCTTGATGGAATTAAATGTCGATAAATACTTATTATATAAACCTAAGTACCTGGTAGTTATATAAATTGCTTTCATCATTTCTATCTATTTAGCATGATCAGGCTACATTTAATCAACTTACATGGACATAAAATTTTAATATTGGTAAATATATTTAAAAAAGTATGATTATCAGTTTTTCTAAGAAAAGGTATGATGTCGAGGTCCTTTGATTTTCCTTTTTCCTGTTAGCATTTTTTTTTTTTTTTTGGGTTTCATGTACACCATTTGTAGATCGTGAGTTAGTTGTAGAGTGTCAAGGTGCGGCGGTTGACAAAGGTGACATTTATGACTCGATTGGTTGACATGAGATATGAATTTTTGGTTTGTTCATTAAAAAAAAAGTCTGGATTGTTTTCAAAAATATCTTTAAAATTATGAATAAAATAGAATAATTTTTTTGTTAAAAATATAATACATATTTTATATAATTTTTTTTAAAAAATAAATATATGATTAAATATAAAATATTTTAGAATGTGTTACGTTTTGATGATCAATTAAATATATAAAAATTATTTTTTTGAACATTATATTTTTAAAAATTATTTTTTTAAAAAAAATATTTTAATAAAAAAATTATTTTCTTGCGAACCAAGCAGGCCCTTAGGAACTACTTAAAGGAGAATGCTATAAAAAGTTAAGAATTTTCTTTGTCCTTTATATATGCATATATATATTTGAGAAAATTCACCTTGTAAATTGACTTGTACGGATTCTAGGTTAACCTGCTAATGTCTTCCAACCATAGATCAATAAGAGCTGATAGAGATTGCTGCATGGTTCTAAAAGACATAAGGTTAACTTTGCATTCATGATTATTACATTGGAAATAAACAACAGGAAACTACTTTAAACCAGTTAAATCCAGTGTGTGTTTTCTGAAAATTCTCAATCAGAACTCCTCATTTTGCAAAGGAATATAGTTTATAAAGAAAGTGCTCAAGCCACTGTGGCCACTTGATACACAGTCCGTCTATTGTACTGGAAAAAATCATTTCATCTCGAAACAATTTTTTGCCACAGCTTATAGCTGATACAGATTATTGTATCTGAATGACAAAAACAAACTCAAGAATTCTTTCAAATGTAAAGGTTTTCTTCGACTAGGAAGGATAATATAATCGAGGATCGGTTCAGGAGCAAGGGCCTTTTAGCTCATGTCTTGTGCCTAACTCAGGGTCCTCAAAAACTGAAGGGCATGGGCACAGGTACAGCCAACCAATATCTTATGTATACAAGTTTTAATTGATTTCTAAGTTAAATTGTTATCTTTTATATGTGATAAAATATTGCATAATATTTCATAATTAATTTTATTTATTTGACAAATTCAATTATTTGAATAAGTTAACTATTAATTCAAGCTGGAATAGAGATTAATTCAAGCCTGCAACGATCTCCAAATAATATTCACTTGTTCCATATTTCTAATAAGTTAATTAGACAATCAAAACTAAACTTGCATTAGATTTGCCTATATAATATATATATATAAAATGATTTATTATTTAAATTTTGAAATAATTCCCAATTAAACTTTACCTGACGCTACCTTGCCAGATATTTGTCCCAGTATCTTGAACAGACACCACATCTATTCCCGCTACCCACGTACCCACCCCACGAGTCACAGCCGAACTCCATCCTCCATTCCTTCCTCTCGACGCTTCTCTCTCATGCCGTTAATGGCGCTCGCGGGACCCCCCTTCCCCCTCCCCGCCGCCAGCCCTTCCTCCCGCATTCCCGCCAATTCCAACCTCCGGCAGACGGTCGCTGCCGGCGCCGCCACCACCACCTCCACCTCGTCCACAACCGAAGACCATTCCAAGCCTCGCGAATTCCAGTACAGCCGAGCCGATCCCTCGGTGCGATGGCCCAACCTCAAGCTCGACCACTCGTTCCACCCCAAATTCCCCTCCCCTTCCCCCCCCATCGCCACCCCCAACGTCCCATCCGTGGGTACCCATTCCCCCGAAACCCAGGAAGAAAAACCCCCCGAAACCGTAGGAGAAGAATCCACCGAAACCCTAGACGGCAAGCAGTTGCGGACCCGGTCCAAGAAGATGTCGAAGCTCGCCCTTCAGCGCGCCCGGGACTGGCGGCAGCGCGTCCAGCTCCTCACCGACCGGATCCTTGCCCTTCCCCCCTCAGCCCTTGTCGCGGACGTCCTCGACCACCGTGGCGTCCAGATGACCCCCACCGACCTCGCCTTCGTCGTCAAGTGGGTTGGCCGCCACAGCTGGGCCCGCGCCCTCGAGGTGTTCGAGTGGCTCACCCTTCGTCGCCGCCACGCCCCTGGCCCCCGCCTCCTCGCCATCATCATCTCCGTCCTCGGCCGCGCCCACCAGGACGCCCTCGCCGAGGAGGTCTTCCACCTCTCCGACACTGGGGAGCCCTCCGTCCAGGTGTTCAACGCCATGATGGGGGTGTACGCCCGGACCGGGAGGTTCACCGAGGTCCAGGAGCTGCTGAATACGATGCGCGACCGGGGGCTTGAGCCCGATCTCGTGAGCTTCAACACCCTCATCAATGCCAGGGCCAAGGCGGGATCTTTGCCCGCCGGCTCGGCCCTGAAGCTCCTCCAGGACGTCCGGCGTTCCGGGCTCAGGCCTGACACTATTACCTACAACACCCTCATCAGCGCCTGCTCCCATGGCGCCAATCTGGAGGAGGCGATGAGGGTTTTCGAGGACATGGAGGCTTCCCGTTGTCAGCCCGACCTCTGGACCTACAATGCCATGGTATCAGTGTACGGCCGGCGTGGGATGACCCGAGAGGCGGCGCGCCTATTCCGTGAATTGGGTGAGAAGGGCTTCTCGCCGGATGCAGTTACCTATAACTCTCTGCTGTATGCTTATGCCAGGGAGGGGAATGTGGAAATGGTTGAGAGGGTTTGCAAGGAAATGGTCGATGCAGGGTTTAAGAAGGATGAGATAACCTATAACACCTTCATTCATATGTATGGGAAACAGGGGAGGCTTGATTTAGCCCTCCAGTTGTATGATGACATGAAGTCAGAGGGGTGCGCTCCCGATGCTGTGACCTATACTGTGCTGATCGATTCGCTTGGAAAGGTTGATAGAATCGCTGAAGCAGGGAAGGTGATGTCGGAGATGGTAGATGCTGGGGTGAGGCCCACTCTAAGGACTTTCAGCGCTCTTATTTGTGGATATGCCAAGGCCGGGATGCGGGTTGAGGCGGAGCAGACATTTGATCATATGGTGAGGTCAGGCATCAAGCCAGATCGTCTAGCTTATTCAATCATGTTGGATATTTTTTTGAGGTCTAATGAGATTAGGAAGGCGATGGCATCATACCGGACTATGATGCGTGATGGGTTTTGGCTGGACAATGGCCTGTATGAGGCCTTGCTTGGAGTTCTTGTAAAAGCAAACAAGAATGAGGAAATCGAAGAAGTTATTAAGGACATGGAGGAGGTGTGTAGGATGTGTCCACAAGTGATATCGGCACTTCTTGTCAAGGGTAAATGCTTTGTACATGGAGCTGAGGTTTTAAAGAAGGCTGTTGCCCAAGGCCAAGAGTTTGATCATGATATCTTGTTAGGTATATTGGATGCCTATGTGGCATCGGAGAGGCAAACAGAAGCACTTGCTTTGCTTGAGTTTCTAAGGGAACATGCAACCAACTCCAATCATGTGATAACCGAGGCTTCCATAATGATGCTGTGTAAAAATCGCCAGATGGAAGCTGCTATTGAGGAGTATAACAAGATGAGGATGATAGGTTATGAATCATTTGGCAGAAATTCTAGCCTGTATGAATACTTGATCACATGCTGTGAAGAAGCTGGATTGCTCAGTGAAGCCTCGCAGTTGTTCTCTGATATGAAGTTTCTTGGCCTTGAACCTTCTCAAAAGATCTATGAGGGTATGGTTAATATATACTGTAAAATGGGATTCCCAGAGACAGCTCATCATTTGGTAGATCAGGCTGAAAAAGCCAGTATTTCATTCAGTGATCTTTCAACTTATATCTTTCTGATTGAGACATTTGGAAAGCTAAAGCTTTGGCAGAAGGCTGAGAGCTTTGTCTGGAAACTCGGACAGATTTCTGCTGTTGATAGAAAAATCTGGAATGCTCTAATATATGCGTATGCTGAGAGTGGTCGCTATGAGCAAGCAAGAGCAGTCTTTAATATGATGATGAAAAATGGTCATTCACCGTCTATAGACTCTGTTAATGGTCTTATGCAAGCATTGATTGTTGATGGGAGGCTCAATGAGCTGTATGTTGTCATTCAGGAGTTGCAAGATATGGATTTAAGATTAGCAAAAGTACTGTTCTTACCATGCTTGATGCCTTTGTGAGAGATGGAAACATCTTTGAGGTAAAGAAGATATATAATGGTATGAAGGCAGCTGGGTATTTGCCAACTCTGCATATGTACAGAAGCATGATTGGTTTGCTCTCCCGTGGAAAACGAGTCAGGGATGTTGAAATGATGGTTGCTGAGATGGAAGAGGCTGGATTCAAACCGGATCTTAACATCTTCAACTCACTCCTTAAGATGTACACAGCAATTGAGGATTTTAAGAAGACATCAGAGATATATCAGAGTATTCAAGAAGCCGGCTTCAAAGCAGATGAGGATACATATAATACCCTTATAGTGATGTATAGTAGAGATCGGAGGCCTGAAGAAGGTTTTACTCTTTGAATGAGATGAGAAAGCAGGGTCGTGAGCCCAAGTTAGATACTTACAAAAGCTTATTGGCTGCATGTGGTAAAGAACAGCTATGGGAACAAGCTGAAGAACTTTTTGAAAGTATGCGGTCAAAGGGATATAGGTTGGATCGTTCCTTCTATCACATAATGATGAAGATATATAGGAATTCTGGCAACCATTCTAAAGCCGAACACTTGCTATCCTTAATGAAAAAGGATGGTATTGAGCCAACGATTGCCACCATGCACATGCTTATGGTTTCTTATGGCAGTGCTGGGCAGCCTCAGGAGGCAGAAAATGTGCTTAATAACTTGAAAAGTTCTGGCCTGGATCTCAGTACATTGCCATACAGTTCTGTTATTGATGCCTATCTCAAAAATGGTGATTATAACTTGGGAATAATGAAGCTGTTGGAGATGAAGAGAGATGGAGTGGAACCGGACCATAGAATATGGACATGTTTTATTAGAGCTGCAAGTTTGTGTGAGAAAACTAATGAAGCAATGGTTCTTCTTAATTCACTATGCGATATTGGGTTTGATCTTCCTATCAGGTAGGTTGACCAACTTAGAAATGTTCTTCAAAAGAATGTGATTTTCTTCCTCTGTTATTAGTAAATTCAGCTCTCTTCTGAATGACATTAATATTTAACCATATGTTCTGTTGTATAGGCTTCTGACTGAAAAAACTGGGTCACTGGTCATGAAGGTTGACTGTTTGCTCGACGAACTAGGGCCCATGGAAGACAATGCTTGCTTTAACTTTGTCAATGCATTGGAAGACCTCCTCTGGGCCTATGAACGTCGTGCCACTGCTTCATGGATTTTCCAACTAGCAATCAAGAAAAACATATATCGCCATGATGTGTTTCGGTATTTAATACTTTGTTATCTAAAGTTTCACATAAATAATTTTTGTCTCAGTAATGATTTTTCAGCATATCCATACACATTAATGTTGGTTCATATGCCGTTATTCTGTCAGGGTAGCATTGGGAAGTGAGATGACTGCTATGTTAGACTCACATGCTCCTTGAACATAAAGTCTTACAGTAGTAACTGGCTTGATCTTGGCTTCTTGAAATAAATATTTATTGCTTTCCAAATGACATCTTAATGGTAGAATGCTTGTCATAATAGTATATCTCTTCTATTTGGTGAGCTTCAGCCCTCTGTTATGCACAAAAGAAATCTTTTATTATAATAAAGTACTTTCTAGACAAATAGAATGATAGGTTGTGATTCTAAGTTTCAATATGTAAAAGTATATGACTTTGCAGTTTAACTTATCAGAATTTGTAATTTGTACTCTAGAATTTGGTAAAAAGACAACTTGTTCAGCAAAATTAATTAATTGTTCAAGAAACGGGGGGGGGGGGGACTATGTTCATTATTTTGAAACTATCTAAATAGACAAGACTTAGGGGGCAAAAGGTTTCACTGGCACTTTTTTTCTATTTTTTTATGTACTTGTTAAAATGGATGCATATTTCATTCATATCATGCCAGTATTTGGCATAGTTTATCTTTTAGTCACTTTGAAATTAACTAATGACAGCATGAACACAATAGTTATAAATGTTGATGATTGGTATTAGTATAACAGTTTTCTTCATTTGCAGGCAATATTAGCTAATATTTATATTGTTGTTGTATAAGATTATTTTTATTAACCTCTAGTAGTAGTTTGACTGGTTTGTTGGGCTTATTGCTCAAAATTGTGTTTCCTGTGTTGCTGCTTTTCTAGATTAAAGATTTCTTATAGTTTGGTAGTTAACATATTCCTTATGTTTTATTGTTGTTATATTGATGTTCATCTGTACTTCAGCTTTCTTTTGTTCTTATGTGATCTTCTGTTTTAAAGCTCTTCTCTGATGATAGGACTGAAATATGTATACTATTTTAACCAAGAACCAGGGGATTTTGACTAATGTAAAGATTTTAGCAAGGATGTGTAAAGCTGGTGCTTGAAATAAATCACAGAGCTTATATGGTCAATTAAACAGGCTGAAGAATCATAAATAAGATGATGAACATGCTAGATGAATTAACAAGATTCCTACTTGTGAAAATCTAAGGTGAGTCACATAATATATGGTGGACTTATAATATACTTGGACTTAGAACAAAACTTGTGGATTATAAGTAAGATTGTATAAGCTAGGCTACTGCTATCAATAATTTAAGGTGATTCAGCAGCTTCATCACATTATAGTCTAGATGATGTTGTATTGTACAGACTGGTGTGTGTCTTCATGCTAGTCATTTGATGGCCTAATTGATGATGTAGGGTTGCAGAAAAAGATTGGGGAGCTGATTTCCGAAAGTTGTCTGCTGGTGCTGCTCTTGTTGGACTTACTTTATGGCTTGACCACTTGCAAGTAAGTATTTTCAAGCTTTAATGGCAAGGTTTTGCATATTGTTTAGGTGTTCTTGCATGTAAACTCCATGTTTTCTCAGTGCTATTGTCTATTCATATTTATTACCTGATACCTCCATTTCTGAGGCGCATAAAAAAAAATGCCATGTCAATTAAATCTTTTAAACTATGTTAATGTTTTAAACAAAATGTCAGACAATTTGGGTAATCTATGCTGCCAAATGATAATCTCACCTTCCTAGATGTCTTTTCTCCTTTTGATCTTATTTTTCCTTGTTCTTTTGCCACATCCTATACTCACCAGGGGATATGCTCACATATATTTGCTTTCCTACATTCCTTGTTGCAGGATGTGGTATCTGACTATACCATTTATGTTGCAACAGGACGCTTCACTGCAGGGGTCTCCTGAGTCACCAAAGTCTGTTGTTTTAATTACAGGGACTGCTGAATACAACATGGTTTCCTTGAACAACACTCTGAAAGCATACCTTTGGGAGATGGGCTCGCCTTTTTACCATGTAAAACCCGTAGTGGGGTCCTTGTGGCAAAAGCTCACTCCCTTAGGATGTGGTTGAAGGACTCTTCTTTCTGCATGGACCTTGAGTTGAAAGATGCATCATCTCTTCCTGAGTCAAATTCAATGAAACTCAGTGAGGGATATTTCATGAGAGCTGGTCTTGTTCCAGCCTTTAAGGATATACATGAGCGACTGGGGGAAGTGAGACCTAAGAAGTTTGCCAGGTTGGCTTTATTGCCAGGAGAGAAAAGAGACAAAGTCATCAAAGCTGATATAGAAGGTAGGAAGGAAAAGCTGCAGAAATTAAAGAAAAAGGGTGCTGTCAGAGCAAGGAAGCCAACAAGATTGCGGACAGGCAAAATTATGAGGCGGCAGCATAAAGCAGAAACAACTTCAAATTAGTTGAATATGTTATGCAGACAAGCTTCCTAGCTAAAAGTCTCAATTACCTGTGAGAGAGTCTGAAGCATTGGAGCTGCTGATGACATGTTCATTCTTCAGTGCATCACAAGATTATGCTTGAATCACCGACCAACTGAAGCAAGGAAACATTAACTAACAGATAGAAACTCAAAACCATCATCTTAACCATCAAGCCTTATCCCAACTATGTGGGATGGATCCTCATTCACAAAGAATTCTATTTCGGGCCACCTCCAATGTAAAATGTGGCACAATAGATTTGTTTGACAAAAGCGACCATATGAGGGCCTTGGACTAATCATGTTCATCAGATCTTCCTGACATTTTTCTTCGAGTTGTTGGGGCCATCTTGACATATGGCAACTAAACATTTTGTGTTCTGTTAGTTGATAACTTCTCTGGTTTCTGGATGTTTGGTTCCAATCTTATTTACAATGGTGGGGAGATTACCAGGCCAGTTTACAGAACCTGATATATATATATATATATTATGACATTTCCATGAGCTTTGGAAAATAAGTCTTAAGTCATGCTACAGAATTTCATCCAAAAATTTTTTATAAGTTGGTGCTTTTATCTGTAACAAGTTGCACCACCAATTGGAGTAGCATATTTTTATTAACATGCTTTTGTCATCTAACATCTTGGTTTATATTTTAACTGACGAATATGCACCTGGAATTTAGTTGTTTTTTGTCTGTATTTTGCAGTGCTTCTCCCGAAAAGATGTGACAATGCATTAAAGTTGCAGGCATGCTCATTCTTGGCCATGGAACCTGATTTTCCTGACTAATCTAGTTCTTGGTTGCATGAATGGATTTATTGGTGAGAAGGATGACCTCCTACTGGACATGTTTCCACCCCTTTACTTTGATGCTTTATCCTAATATGCCATTCTGATCATGTCTCGTCCCCTAAATGTTGCATTCTGAATGATATGACTGTATATGTTGTAATGGAATAGTTCATATGCTAATAGAGCTGTTGCTGTGCTGAAAAACCTGGATGATTTTTAAAAATGGATGCCTATAAGATATATATGCTGTTGTATTCTTGTCACCTGAAGTATTGTATGTGCCAGTTCCTCTTCTTGCGTTTAGTCCTGAATGGATGCGTGTCTTATCAGATAGCAGCTGTCACTTGCACATTACAATTACATAAGTACATGCTTGGAGTTTGTCTGATATATGTGAAAATATCAAGTTTCTTAGTTAATGAAAGCAGGTTAAGCTCAAAGACTGAAAAGCTCATCATTCAAATGGAAGACATTGTGTTTATCAGGCTATGCTTGAGGTTAATTGGGCAGATTATGATTGGTCGCTGATGCTTCTTCTTCTTCTTTTACCAAAAAAAAAGATCATGATTGGGTATGATAGTTGTTTCTGTATCTTAAATTCTTTTTTCAAAATGGACTTTCATCCCCTGATTTGATGGGTATTTGTATGTAGATTCCAGCAGCTTTCCTGGTGATGCAAGATCGATGACCACATGATAGAGATCACACCAGGGTTTGGCAACTGCATAGGTCACTGTGATGATTACTAGCTCTCGACGTACTCAGAAGCTCAAGAAACAACTTGGACTCAGAAACTTTCTGCATAGGATGCACACATCTGCTCAGAAAGAAAATGAAGCATGGCCTTGACTCAACAATTAGTCCTTTCAGGTAGTAATGGCTCTTCTGCTTTATATTTTGTTTGTATTCCAATATATAATCTCAGTAGTTCTGCACACTATTACAGATTTACAGAGCATCCCTTTGATCTTCTTGTTGATAAACATTTGGAGAAATGTGATTACATGTCAGAGGTCAGAGCTCATAGTTCAAAGTGGCTGTGTTGTCGACAGTCACGGAGGAAGATCTGGTAGGTCTCATGTGAACATATGATTGGGTCCTACGTACAGATAACTGTTTGATTCAGAATTCTGATTGGGACTGATTTTGGTAATGGCTGATTGGGTCAGTCTTATCTGTCGCATTGGGAACTAATGCAGGTACACCTAAATCTATGCTAAACAAGAGGTTTTTGGACATTGACACCCAGAAGCCATCCACTGCTTCATGTAATTAGAACAATGCTCAGAGAAACAAGATAATCTCATCAATAACATGTGTTAGTGATACCTTCATTCTCCTCTGCTGCAAATTTAGAGAACATATGATGACAGTATTATTGTTTTTATGCAGCTTTGTTTTTCTCCCCCCAAATCTTGTGCACTACTTTTCTTGTTTCCTTTTTGGTGTGCGCGGATTTTTATTACATATCTATTTACAAGTTGCAGCTGTGTAGGGCTTCCTAGATCACCGTAGCTGAAATGTGCTCTACATGAGGTCTTCTTAAGGCTGCATACTTTCACATAAACTACACCCTCAAGCATGCCTTTCAGAGCTGAAGTACAATTCCTACCATTTGTCAAGCGATATTGCTATTTTTGCTGGAAATATTCACTCTCTGTGCATGCTTAAAGTTATCCTTATTCTGCCTAGACCTTGAGTACATGAAGCCATTTGTGAAGCTACTCAGTATATTTTACAGAGTCCTGAGGCTCCAGCCTAAAGAAGCTATAACCAACGAGAGATGTTCTGTTTTCACCAGAGATATGTTTCTTAGATAGTTGTCTGGACCTTATTAGGTGTTACTATTTCGAATTAGTTTACTAGCTAGATGCAGGTGTGGATGCTTTTGAGATGATCTGCCAAAGATGTGGACATATTATTACCCGTTAATCTACTTTGGAGGCTGATTGCTTGAAGCGAAAAGGAAATACAGGAGTGTTCTCTCTCTAACACACGTAGACGCGCAGACATGTATGTTTATGTACCTTTTCATTTGTTTTGGGAACTCTACCTGCTTGGTATTGCAAAAGCTTTCCAGGCTTTACTCTTGTCTGCTAAAACAGTATCCTTCCAGTGTCTCACTACGATTTGGAGCACTCTAAGAACCATGGTTGGCAATACCAGTGAACAGTAAGTTGTTAACTGCGTCAAATTTTTGACAGCTGGTGATGTAATGCCACAAAAGAGTTTCTGAATGGGTTTGAGTGGCTAAAGGCCGGTGCATTTTGGTGGCTTTGTTTTGAGTTGGGGGCGTCGGACCCAGCCTTTGTTTTTGCGTCTTGAGATCATGTCGTCTTTGGTGAGACATCATAATATGAGAAATTGTTAATTATGAGATGAGACAAGACTAGCTGGCTCTGGTTTTAAACTTTTAATGATGTGGGGAACCCGTTGGATCGTGGGGGATTTGTTAGATCATGGGGTTTCGTGGAAGGGGTATATGTAGCCCCATAATATGAGTGGCTGTGATGCAGACTTACTCCATGATATGATGTCAGTGAAGTGAAGAGTACCGCCTCAACGAAGCAAATGGAAGCAGTGGATCCAAAGTTTCATATACTCGCTTTTTAAAACTTGATAAATCAGTTATCCCGGCAAGCGGCCGATATCAAGATCAACCAAGATTTCAGTTTATCTCAGCTGATAATGGTAATTTGGAAATTTGTAGAGAATTAGGATTTTTTTTAAGAACTTAGTCCATATTTTCGGGTCATCGTGTTGACATCTTGACCTATATAGCAAAGCCAAGATTAGGAACTATATTTAAACATTAATTTCAATATTTATTAATTAAAAAATTATTTAAGAAGTAAAAAAATTGAAAAGTATCAACCAGTGTAAATATATTGTATTGATCAATATCTCAGATTTTATCAATTTTATAAGCTCATTAAATAAGGCTGAGATATATATATCGGTTGGTGCCCAATACTGATATGAACCAAAACCTCGATCAATACAGTCAAGATCTCTGCTGACATAAAAATCTTGATCTTCACAGCCAATAACGTGTCTTTAACTTCTGCTAGCAAGAAAAGCAACCATGCCTTGGTAGGGCCAAGAGAACACACCTGCTCTTGACTAGTTATTAATTAAAGATCATAAGGTTGATCTCTATCTCAGACATGATATCAAAAGAGTCAGCTTAAAGAATTCTTCCAGATCATAACATTTATACGAAGTTGAACTCATGTCGTGCAATGCCTCCCAACTTTCATCGTTAGCAGCACACAACTGATATATTCAAGCAAAAAACACTACAAATCTTTTCAAGGACTTCAATTAAATGCAAGTTTACAGGATCACGCTAATATCACAAATATGCACCCAGCGGCCAGAATTCTGAAACACAGCATTATGCAGCCGAGGAATTTAATCAGGAATCCTGATTATACTCAGATCCAAGCGGAACTACATTCCACGGACAACAACATGCTAAATGACAGGCATGGACACCAGCATTCACCTTTTAAATCCATGGATGAGCAATTGATTGCATCTAGGTTTAGAATACACAAAGAAATAGTTCGATTTGAGCAACTTCTTTGGAGATTAACTTCAAAGTTGATATCTTAGAGGGTGCATAACCTGTCACATCATTAAATCCTGCCTAACCTGATCTCAAGAAGCAGCTTGTCAAAAGCAAACAT
Source organism: Elaeis guineensis (assembly GCF_000442705.2). Lineage (NCBI taxonomy): Eukaryota > Viridiplantae > Streptophyta > Magnoliopsida > Arecales > Arecaceae > Elaeis > Elaeis guineensis. The sequence goes on from NC_026002.2 coordinate 14,753,668, forward strand.
ATTTTACCCTGGCAATCACTCTGCATTCACACAACAGCAGACATGAGCAAAAAAAATATGACACCCGCAGCAAAAAATTCTCTCCAAATTTAATATACATAATCTAATCCACAAACACATGCGCACATACTAATAAAAAAAGAAAGAAAAATAAGAACAATTTCATGATATGCTCATTTTGATATCTGATATATTGTTATCATGTCCAAGGCCAAACAATCACATATAGAGGGAATTCATACTTCGAATACATAAAAGTGAAATCTCAGCCTGCATAGATCATCAAAAATTGAACCAAAAGATAAAAACTTATTCCCTTTGAAATAGGAATGTCATAAGGAACAAACCTGAGCTATTTTAACTTAAAAATAATAACAAAAAGACTTCAGTAGACCGGAAAAAACTGCCAAGCAGTGACGTAGCTAACAAGCTTCATCACAACTATGAAGGCTTCTGGCAGTAAATGTCACTGGTTGGTAATATTGTTACACATCCAGTTTTTCCAACATCAACCTTCTTTAGAATGACATCAACAAAATGAAGTCAGTCTAATAAATTTTGATAAAAAGGATTTTATATTGTTTCCATGAATTACATTTGAAAAAGAAAAGAATGAAAGAATAACCAGGCAATATGTCTAAATAACAAAAGAAAACATGCATAAGCATTACAATTATCCAAGGATTTTATATACTCGCCTGTTGTTGGAACATTCTTCCACTCAAGACAATTTTCATTATGTCTGATGCAGATCCCTGAGACTTCAAGGAGTGTGTAAAACTTTCACAAACCACAAGTTTAAAACGACAGACATCAAACAGGAAGTTCTCTAATTTCTTCTGGGGCTATATCTCATTAATGAGTACCAGGTTTTGACGTGTAGGTTGGACTGGCATTATAAAGTCCAGAAAGTTGTAATTAGAATTCCCCTGCCCTCCCCCCTCCCCACCAGCACCAAACTAAATAAATAAATAAGAGAAGATATAGCATGTTTACATGCAGTCAGCAATTAGAAACCATCTATGAAGAGTATGTAAGCAGGAAGTACACTTCACTAAAATGAAAAGTCAATGTCCAATTGTGTAACTCCTTTGATGCGGCAATTCTTTGTTGGCCCAAAAATGCAGATGACTACAACATAATTTCATGGACAAGGTCATACATGTGACTGGTGGGAAAAAAAAAATCGTGTCAAGATGTAACATTGCTCTAGAGTACTATGAGGGTACTGTATCATGAGCCACTCAAGTAGAACAGACCAAACAGTAACAAGCATGACCAACATATACCAAGTTGAGGATCTTGATTGTTCAATTATATTGAAAACAGGAGAAGTACCTAGTAACTTGCTAGGAGTATAGTGACTCTTGTATCTCCTTTTGTCAAGTAACTTTGATCAAGTTGCAAAATAAGAAAGGGATAATTGAATCCTTTCTTGGAAGTCTGCAATCCTAAACTTCACCTGGTGTCCAGCATACAGCCATCAATTGAATGTCATTTTTCTAGTGGTTGACTAGAAGGAAGTCCATCCAGTGACCTTTTCTTTCTTTTGACAGAAGAAATGACAACCATTCTCATATGCTTATCATCCCTTCTATCAAACCAACCTATAGTGCAAGCAATCAAGTTCATTCATCATAACCAAATATCAATCTCAATCTTTTCTATCTGGTTAGGGAAAGTAGCAAGTTTATTGACCAAAAATAGAAATACCAGTACCATGCAAGAGTACTAAGTTAGCCATGTGGAAAATTCACTTTTCTATCCCCTGGAGAAACTATCATCTGGCTCATCAGAAGCTTAATTTGCACGGTTGATCATAACCTCTCCTGTTGTAGAGAATTGACCTGGCTCTAACAATGTGAGAATCCAAGTATTGTTGTTCCAAAAAAGTTCTCTCACAAATCTCACAGTCCCCTGCATTGCCACTGCCAGTTATGCTTCTATGGACAGATCACAAAATAGCTTCATGCACACTGGCTCCTGCAATTTTTAATTTCAGGTTTCCAAGGAACCTGGAATTCTACTTAGCAATCATCAAAATTGGACCTTCAATCTGTAGAATCCATGTAGTGTCCTGGATGTCTCTCCTTGATAGGAAGAGGCACCTCTCCTTTTTAAGGATCATGATGGTGTAGTTGAACATGTAAGTCTCCGCTAAGCAAGAAGCACATAAAAGATCACCAATATTTCAGTATTGTCAATAATTTGGGCTAATTCAAGGTGCTCCTACCATGATCTCAAAGAACATTCTATTATACTTTTTGAAGACAAGCCAAAAAGGCTAGTGGTGACATTCTTTTCTAACCAGCCTTGAGCAGGCTTGAACAGAGGACAAGAATGTATGTTCTCGGACTGTGGAGACTCCTTTTTTTCCACTACCTTTGTAGACCCTCAGTTTAGTACAAGTTTCTATCAATGCACTCATATTATATGAACCAGCATTTCAATATTTAACTGGTTTCCAGCAATTTACCAATTTTTAGGACCAATCCATAGGCCACTAAAGCCACCCAAACCCATGCGATTGTTACAGTGACTTTTTCTTATAAATTTGGGTCTTGGAGTTTCATGTAACAGAGTCAGATGATTGATTAACAATGAAAAGGATGATTCCTTCAATTTTTAATATTGTGGTGTGCTTCTGCAATGAAAGTGCAAGATCTTCAAACCCTACATGTGCCTCCTAGGTCCTTGAGTAAATCTGGTATTATCCTTTTCCATTTACTCTTTTTCCCCTTATCTCCTTTTTGTTCTCTTTCCACTCACAATCTACATTTCTTCTAATTCTTCATCAAAAACACCCTTTTATTTTTCATATATTTTTAATATCATATATATCTCAGATTTTTTCCCAAGAAATTCCAGTAATCATTTGATTTTAATTGCATAAACCCTTAATAGTTCAATATAGACCCTATAATCCTAAACCCTAGGTTATATATTAGCCAAGCATTACCTATTTTCTTCAAAAACATGATCATGTTAATTCAGTTTTGTTGAAAATTCAGGTCTTGACCTGAAATTCCAGAAATATATAGTTTGCAACCCTATCCTAAACCCTAATAAGGTCTGTTCCCTTGACTTCCCTACATTAGTTTGGTATTAGAGCTTTTGGTATCCCATAAGTTTCCAGATATGATCATGGTGCTGGAAGATTACTTCCACTGATATGATGTCTGACCAGATGCGACTATGCTTTGTTAAGACACGAAAAGGTTGAGCTTACACATGGTGGAGAGGCATAAAAGGTCAGATGATTCATTGAGGCCGAACCCCTATCATCAATTGGGATGAGATGAAGAAGCCACTTCAGGAGATGTATCTGCTGTCCTACAACAAAAAGCTCTTTACCTTTCAGAATGGCAATAGATATGCCCAAACTATTTCCAAGAAGGTTCCAATAGAAGAAGTCTATGAAAGATGATGAAATTTCCCAATGCTAGTAGGCCCAATTAAGGACAAATCTTGGCTATGCAATGGAAAGCTTGAAGAAAAAGCAACACATGCAAAGAAATCAAGCATCTTATAACTTGGGTATTATCAGACATGTACAGAAGCAATAACAGTAAAGATTATGCCAATCAAAAAGCCACAAGTGCATTTGAATCAGATTGGTTTATAGGGCAGTAAAGATGCATCAAGTCCACTTGGGTGACTATGGAAGTAAAAGAAGAGGTGAAGGAGTTTCCCTAAGAATTGGAATATATGCAACATGCTAAAGGCCTTTTGGAAGAAAATTTGGTCACAGAAGCAGCTTCACAAGATGCATATAGTATTGAAGAATCTTATGAAATACAGTCGATGAAGCTATGAGTGTCAAAAATTTTGCAATGATACTAGAAGAAAAGGAGATGAAATCTACCGCTGATCCCTTGGTAGAAGGCTGTTTGGACTTTGAATGCTGAGTGTCATCAAGGAGAAGTCAAAGAAGTTGGAAATTTTGATCCTCAAGATAGTCTGAAATTTAAAGGACATGTTTGTCCACAGGACACTCCAAAGTTTGAAGAGGTTCTTTTCTCAAGTGAAACATATGCTGATAATACTTTGTATTCATCTAGAGGAACATATCATTCTAGGAAAAACTAATTGGAAAATTGTTGAAATCAGGGCTGATTCAAAGGAAATCAAGAACTATTTTAATCAAATGCAGCCATATGCGGTGTCTTTGTACATCAAGTGGAGTTCTAGTTCTACACATAGCATACTGCAACATCCAGTGTGGGGCATTCATCATCAATTAATCATCAACTGAAGGATCTATCAACATGGTTTTAGCTTCAACGAACTCAAGATGCGTTCCTTCATAAGGGAAGTGAATGATGTAGACCCAAGATTATATATTAATGCATCAAAGGGATGAAACTTAGGATTTTTTATTAGATTTAATTTCAGTCATCAACTTTATGTATTTTCCTGGTTAGTTTTAGTTTCTATGAGTTATTTTGGAATGAAGGGGATTCAAAGATCTCTCACTACATTAGACTGCTTAATGGGTTGAGTTAGTTTAGTGGTATTGTTCATGGCACCATTCACACTACAGTAGCCACAAACAATAACCATGCCTTATGGGAGGTAGTTTTGGGATTATAAAAGATTGTTAGGATTTCTTGGAGTTTCATGTAACAAAGATAGACAATAGGTTAATGAAGAAAGGCATCATTCTTTTGGTTTTTTTCTTTTTTCCCCCCCTTTTGTAGTGTGATTTCACAATTGAGGTGGGAGACCTTCAAACTCTAGATGTGATTCCTATGTCCAGAAGTGAGACCGGCATTATCCTTCCTCTTCCCTTTAGCCTTTTTTTCCCTTTTTCTTCTTTTCATTTTTTTTCCACTCATAATCTTCCTTTCTTCTAATTGTTCTTCATCAGAATGTTTTCTATAGAGCTTTTGTATCACATACATCTCAGATTTTACCAAGAAATTCCAGCAAGCATTTGATTTCTGTTGTTTAATTGCATAAACCCTTAACAATCCAATATAAACCATTAGAATACTCAAACCTCGGTCAGACTCAGCCAAGCATTACCTATTCTCTGCAAAAATGTTACCTTTTAATAAAGTTCTACTGAAAAATCTGTTCTTAACCTGAAATTCTGGCAACATATAGATTTCAACCTTATCAAAAACCCTAATAAGATCTCTTCCCTCAACTGTGCTACATCAACTATCCAGCACCATGCATGCTTCAGTACCAATACAGTGTCATAAACAGTAACTAGTGCCCAAAACTTTTCTTTTTGAAGTTTTACTTGGGTCCAATAAGTGTCCCTTGAGTATATGTTAGATTATATTAGATCCTAATTTTTAGGGATTTCAATTTGATCTAAAGAAGTAATGAAGAATGTTTTTTTCTCAATTTAAATAGTCCTAGATTACTTGTATCACAAGTCGTGAAGAGTCTATATAATGGCCTCTTAGGGCTAGATGAAGAATAAGTGTATGTGGCTTGTTTTGAAAAGGCCAGGTTCCACCCTCTTCTCTATCTTTCCTCCATCCTTACCTTCTTTGGCTTGCTAAATTATTGCATTGAATTTTCTGCATCCCGCATTAAATTTATGCACATAAACTTCTATATTTTCTGAATTTTGCTTTCAATCCAACACCAAAACCATCCTGATTGCCATGAAACCTTATATTATAATTCCTAGTATACCTAGAGATTCTCTAATTAGCAAGCCAGGTTTAATTGAATTTTCATTTAATCATAAAAATCGAAACCCCCCTCTGCTGCACCTATTCCTGATAACTGAAAAGCAAGCTAGCCAATTGTTCATTGAACCTTCAATGCATATGTAGGCCATCCCTCATGGTCCTGCATTATAGTCCCATATCTATAGTAATATCTTGGTAGCATAATGTCATATATAGCCTGTCCATATAGATAGCAGAATAAATTCTTACACGCACGAGGTGACCAATCTGCTACCAAATTGGCATGGAAGACATAAAAAGCTTAAAGAAACATAAGAATGAGGCATACGTCAATATCCTATAGTTGATGCTTCAAAAATTTTGACATGCATGGATGCTGTTGCTTAAGCATGATAGTGACTTGCAGGATTCAACAGGAAAAACTAGCTATAAGAATTCTGATCATCTGAAGCATAGCCAACATAAGATGACATTCTTAATTTTAGTTTGTTGACATACATTAACCGTGCGATGAAGCAACATGATAAGCTTAGAGAGGGTTTTAGGGGAAAAAATTATAAAAGCACATCTTGAGGCTTTTTTCTGCCCCTTGTTGCTTACTAATTCCTCCCCATTTCTTTTTTTTTTTTCCAAGTCAGGGAAAAAATGGAACCATATAATTCTGCCCATCCATGAAATTTCCATTCAGCCAGAACTCACCAGCCAAAGCAACTGCTGAATCACACAGAAGAGGCATGAATACAAGTATAGAAACAAGTGTCTACTGCTCATTAACCAGGCAAATTATTGGGGGGGGTGGGGGAGGAATCATATAGCTGAGGTAGAAAATTGCTATAACTTATTATTTTTCAAACAAAAACTCACATAAACAAACTAGACTTAATATGAACATGCTAAACAAAGACCAGATCATGTCATGAATCAAAACAAATTTGCTTACAGAGGAAAAATAAACAGGTGCAGGCCCTTGAGTATTTGACAGCTCCAGCAAGATCACAAAGAAATATTATGTAGGATTGCAGACCTCGCCATCAGCTGCAATAAGAGCTTGTAAAATTCGAAGCTCTACTTGACTGATAGCAGGCACCTGCCAACTGCCCTCTAAAAATTTAAAGAATATCTGCTAAGACACTCGTCAGTCTATAATTCTTTAAAGCATCACCTTCTTCAATGTGCCCTTCTCCTGCTGAGTGGAGCAGGTGGGCATCCTTCGAAGAAATCAGACAAGGCCGCCTCTAAATCCTCGACTGAATACTTGATATACATCTCAGGGTGCCTGTCGTTCTCTATGTGATGCCGGAACCGGCCAAGGAAGGACCGGTAGGCCGGCAACAGCCTCTCCGATATCGAAATCCTCAGCTCCTCTCTTAGCTGGGTGTCCGGCACGAGCCATGTTGCCTGAGTCCTGTGGACCTCATCAAACGCTGCATTGAAAGCCCTGAACCTCTCCCTCAGCGTTGATTTCGAAACCCCGGAAGAGAAGCTCCCACTCACATGAATCCCCTCATCTCTCAGGCAGTACAGGATCCTCACCCACGTCGCCCTCTGATAGCTAGTCGCCGACTGCCGGAACTTCGCCGTCATCTTCCTCAAGTAGTTATCACCGATCAGCTCCCGGAGCTCCGGCGAGCCCTTCACCTTATGGACAATATAGTGCACGTTGTTCATCAGAAAGAGATGGGAGAGAGCACTGTCTTTGTAGAGATTGGCCTTGTTCTCAAGATTGTGCTGAAGTATAACAATGATCCAGGTCAAGTGGGAGGCCAGTGGTGACTGATTCTCCGGCTCCGGGAAGTCGACCTCCGGGCCACCAGCGCCCGAATCGTCGCCAGAGAACCGCGAGCTCGCCGAGGGCCTCGTGACGATGAGCTCGACAAGAGTTTGCTTGTAATCGGAGATGAGGCTGATGTAGTTCATCACATAGCGAGTCAGCGGGTGAATGGTGCCGCCGGGGACCGGAATCTTGGAGGGATCCCGGAGGACGGCGTTCTCCAACTCGGAGAGGATCCCCCGGATGGCCTCGGCGAGACGAGAGAGGATCTCGGCGGCCTGGGTGTAGATGGACTCGCAGGACTTGGAGCAGAACACCGCGGCGATGTCGGGTAGGAGGTCAGAGATGGTGTCGTGGAGGTCGAGAATCTTGAAGAGCTTCTCAGGAGATCGGCGGCTGATGCTGATGGCGTCGGCAAAGCCGAAGAGCTGAATCGCCGCGCCCTTGACAGTCTCGGTGAAGGGGGCGTCGTCGCCGCCGGGGACGCCACCAAGGCCGTCGAAGACGCGGTCGCAGAGGCGGCGCTCGCTGGCGAAGACGATCCGGATGCAAGCCCGGGCAGCGCGGATCCACCGCCGGATCTTGGCCTCGAGTGCGTCCCACTCGAGGCGCTGGACGTCACCTATGCTGAGCTTCTCCACGCCCAGCTGCCGGAAACACAGGTCCACCGCCGCCTTTCGGGCGGATCCGTACACCTGGACGCACTCCCGGCCGTAGCCGGCGGCGATCATCCGCTCCGCTATGCTCCGCAGATCCGCGATTGCGTCGTCCGGCACAAGATCGATTTCCCGGATGCTTCTTGTCGACCGGTAGCTGCTGCTCTTCCTCCTGTGACCCAGACTGCTCCCCACCGATCCCGACGCCAGGAGGCTCCCCTCATCAGAGCCTTCAGCGTCGGAGATATCGCCGGCCGGAACCTCCTCCCCAGACATCGAGCTCGACATGGACAACGAGCTCAGATCGACGAGCGACTCGATCTCGAACTCGTTGACTCTCGAAACCAGTATATTCTGGAACTCGTCCTCCAGCCGTGCCATCGCGATCTGGATCGCGTCCGTTGCCGCCGACGACGACGACGAAGACGACCGGCGGGGGCTGCCGACGGCGATCGGATCCTTGATGGAGCGGCAGATCTCGTCGACGGCGCGGAGGAAGCGCTCGGCATCGGAGCGGTCCCCGCCGTCAAAGATCGGAGCCGTCGTGGAGGCCGAGTCCCACCGCCTGATCTCCCGCTCCGCCGCCTCCAGATTCCCATCCGCCACCGGCGCCGCGATGGCGCCTCCGGAGCTGTCCATCATAGAAAAGATAGGATTTCTTAACGGCGGTGATTCGTGTGAGAAGAGAGAGATTGGAAGGTCTCGAGGGGCAGCTGTGGACTCTCTTGTCTTAATCTCCTTCTCTCTTTTCCTGGCCCACGAGGGAGAGGAGAGGGGGGGAGGGTGTAGGTTTAAATTTTGACTTACGGATGGGGAGAATATTCCGGTGGCGGCGTTTCAGATCCATTCCAAGACTAACGATCGCACAGTGGCGTGGTGCCACGTCTATATAGAGATTCTAATTTGGTCCCAGTGTGAGATTGATACAGGGATGGGCACCGGTGTGGAGTTGGTCCACCGGATTTATCGGACCATCGGATTCCGACTGAAGTGGATTTCGGACATGGGCCCACACGAGGGCATGCGGTGGAGAGGACTTGCCCGCAAAAGAACGCATCGTTAGATATTTTCACTCTACATTTATCCTAATTCAGCGTAGAAAAAAATTATTTCCGTCATAACGGTGTCAACGGTTTCACTGGAGGTCTATTGTCGGCGTTAGTCGAAGGTCATGGGGAGAGACGACGGATGAGGGATCAAATGAAGGGTCGGTCTCGGTCGTTTCCAGCCGTCGGATGGATGGGAACTTTTTGGAAAATTAATGTTGCGAGAATACAGCGTCGGGTCTTGGGCTGCTGTTACTGAATGGAAATAAGAGGGGCTCGAAAGATTCCCGCAAAAGAGGGACCGAGATCATTAAAGAGTGGGCCCCGCCGACCCAGGGTAGGGGTGCCTTGACGGCAGGGGGGCCAGACCGCCCCAAGGGTTAGAGGTGAGAGTGGGGTTTGTTTCGATGGGTGTGGGCTGGTGCTTAGCTGGCCGGGCCCACCGGTTTCGGGGGAGGGAGCTGCATCGCTCGTTTGTCAACCACGTGGGGTCCACCTCAAAGGATTCTTCTCTCTCATGTCGGATTATTGTTTTTTTTTTTTTTTTTGGGGCGGGGGTGTGGGTGGGGGGGCCGCGGGGGAGGTGGAGGTGCGGTGTGTGGGGTGGTAAAGGAGGATTATTGGCTTTTGCTAATGATAGGGGCTCAATAATGTGACTCCAGAGTTGACAATAACATCTTTCTTTTATTTATTTTAAATTATCCTAGAGAGACAGTAGAGTTGTATTCTGTGTGAGCCATGTGTACAAATACAATCTTTTTTGATGCGAAAATATATCTAACACGATATGCATCATATGATAATTCATGCTATCAATCATAATTACTTATTTTTTTAAATTTTATTCATCAAACACTCATTTAATTACTGTTAGAATGAGTACCTACGAACAACAACATATACGACCATTGTATCTCATATAGGATATAATTACTTATTTTGCTATACAATCAGGTCAAGCATCATGGACTTATTCATCGTACAAGTAATGTAGATTGAATTTTGTATTAAGGATGCTTTGCATCGTATTTACAAGAATGTTGGGATAAAATTAATTGACCTCCATACCTCGATCAATTTTCGATGCAATCCGTTTGACATACGACTCTGGTCCATTAAACAAAGACGACCTTGAAAATGATTATGAACTCGACAGACCGACGCTATTCTCGATCGACCGATCGAACATTCCTTATGAATCAAGATCGGTAGACGGTAGATATTTAGATTCTACAGACAATAAATGATTTGACCATCGGTATTTCAGAGTTACTAACCGATAATCGACTCCCGACGTACAATCGACCGACTCATTCGAATATATCATAACCGTCACGGACGGTTACTCCACTGATACTGCGACGTAATCCACGGAGATTAATAACCCACTACAAGATTACCGTTCTGTGATTCTACATCGCTAAATGTGGGACCATATCCGACAGTTACGACGATCTACTCTATAAAAAGGGGGTAAGGCAACAAGTTTCGGTAAGCTAATTTTTACAGACTGAGCTCTGTTTCCATTCTCATACTACTGTTGTCCAGTCTTCCTCTCTAATTTAGGCATCGGAAGATTTTCATTGGAGACAACTCCGATCAGTATGGATTTTATTTTGCAGGTACTCATTCTCGGACGAACAGGCGATGAAGAGATTGACAGCAATAGAGAAAATTAAATTTACTCTTATATTTGTATTCAAAAATTATGGAAATACAATTTAATTAGGTTGCCTATGGTGGAAAACATGTTGTATTTATGATCGTAAAATAAACATATTTAGAAACTTATTTATATAATAATAAATTTACGAGGAAACAAATAGTTTATGAGGGATTTCTTTATAACATTTTAGAAGTTCCCCTCGAGAGATTTTGGTTCTTGTTTTTTACCTTATACAGACTGCTTAACAAGAAATTACTGATCGGGCTAGATCCACCATTGAGCCGGTGGACCAAACCAGCTAGAAAGCATCACGACCAAAGATGAACAAAGAAGAAAATGGAGGGAAAAGAGAGCTGGGCTGTTGTTTTCTGGTTGGATTGGTTCACCAACTCCACGGCAGACCTCGTCCAAGTAAAAATTTCAACCTACTTAACCCTCATTTTATTGCCTCAATTGAGAACCTCTAACTATCTAAATGACATTAATTTAGAGCACTAACAAATATATATAAATGTGGGACTAATTCATAAGATTCATGACATGACATTGAGGTTTTTCATCAGCATGACTGAACGAGAGGGCAAATCATATACAGTCAAAGCTGTAGAAAATTCCTACCGTCTGTTAGATTTCTGAAAGTTACTTTGCTCTGATGTGCATCTAATTCTTTAAGGCACCTGGTTTAAAAGAAGGGTAATGATGAGAATATTTAAAAGTACCAGGCACAATTGAGAATATTTAAAAGGATCGATTTTCAATTTTTTTTTCTTTTTCCTCCCTTCTCTACAATTGCTTATTGAGGAGAGGATCTTGTCATTTTCTCTAGATAATCAAAATCTATTGTATACCCTTTTTCCAGAATCGAAGCTTGGAGGATCTAATGCTCCTTTTGCGGGTCCATTAAAGGCCATTTTCAGTTCACAGGGCCTCATGCACATTTTTTATTTTTTTGATGTGAGGTCTCTTGCACTTTGTTTCCAGAAAACACTTGAACAAGCATTTGTCTTCTTTCTTGCTTTTTTTTTTTTTTTTTTTCTTTTTTTCCTGTGGCGGCGCTTTAACATTTTGACTTGCATAGATTTGTTTGGCTTATTAGCAGAGTTGGCAATTTTTGATATGCCATGCGAATCTGATACTGATACGGATACGATATGAAAAAATTTGATTCTGAATTGAGCTTATGCGGATTACTATCGATATGATCACAGCCTATAAAATTTGTATTATTCATGAGTTAACTTACGAACTCGAAGTAGATCTACATAATTTATTTAATATTTTTATAAATTTATTAAAAAATATTATTTCTATCAAATCTATAATAATTTTATGATTTTTGATATTATGTATTTTAAAGTGGGAGACTTGGTGGTTTTAAAATGTGGCTTGTGATTTAGTTTATGGACTTTTGTTACGTTGTGTTGGTAAACTATATTCTTGTATATTTTGTGAACTATTGATTGTTATTTGATATTTAAATTTTATTAATTTATAAAATTTAAATAAAAATATATTTATATTGGTATAATTTAGTTATTCTTACATTAAAATAGATTTTGATTGATGATTGATGTATGTTTTTAAATATATTTATAATAGGTTTGTTGCATCACTCTTGTTATGGTTTGTGGCTATGTATTTGTATGGGCTTTTTTGCTTGCTTTAATTTATACATGCTGATATTCTTTTATAATTCAATTAGACCTCCAAAAAAATTAAGTTTATTTAATTTTTTAAAAAAAATTATATTAATTTTGTGAATTGTGTCATAAACGTGTTGTGTTCGTGTTGATCCGATACTGTCAGGGCCCCGACCCGAGATTGTGAATCGATGGTCATGGCAACCGCCGCATACTCATGAAAAACTCTTTCCATAAGCATGCAAGGCATCTTATCATGTTATCTTAAAACAACAGTGGAATAATTAGTCAATAATTCAAATCCAAAATATAACGACCTAAATTTTTTCTTTAATGTCTCAATAATTCAACAATGATTCATAATCCTTACATCAAATTCAATAAGACTTTTAACCGAAAATAAAAATATAGAAATTCTGCTTCTGATCACTTTTCCATTCATATCTTGTATCATCTTAATTCCTCAACATCTGTAAAAATAATAAAATATGAGGTAATGAGCTTGACAGTCCAGTAAGCAATGATCACTTCTCAACAGATTTCATCAGGCAGTTAAGTAAATAATCATTTATAGAAAATAAGTATATAGAGTTCATCAATTCGAAAACAATTTCAATTATACAATATAATTCATGCTAAATTTATTTCTTTTTCAAAAATTCAAGTTTCTTTCCAGATTTTAATTTCTTTTGTTCTTCAATTCTTTTCGTCAACCATGAGCCATGACCATATTTTCTCTGTAGCAGGGTCATAACACCGCGTATCTTCTTGCGATGGGTTACGAATCATCTGACAGCAAGTCTTTCGGAACCGCTAGTCTCTCTGGCGGTTTGTCGCTGGTCTCTCTGGCGACGTAAATCCTCAGGACAAATCAATTGCCAACGTATATGCCCCCATTGGCAGGGTCCTTTACATAGTCAAGTTGTCAATTCATAATGTTTCTTATATCATAATTCTTCATAAATCATATTTCATATTCTAATTTCGATAATAAAACATATAAACATGTAGTATCGAAATCAATCAATATAATGCATCATGAAATCAATATGTTCAATTATGCTTCATCATAACATTTCAAATAAGATATTTTCATAACAAAATACCATTCATCCAATTCATGCATCGTTTCACAAATCATCTCAGAAAAATATATTATAATTTGTCGATAAATCTAGAAAAAGTGAAACATTACTTACCTCAAACGCATTCCAATAAATCCACATAATTCTATAAATTTTTTTCTAAAAATTCTATTCGTAGATCATATCACGATATCCCATGATCAAACATCCACAATCCTATACAGAATCAATTTCAATAATTAGAAAGAATACGAATACCATATTTCAACTGTTTAGATTGGATCCGATTATCTAATTTCATCTAATCAAAATCTAATTAGGACCTAAACGATCTAAAGTTTGACTATCAGGTCAAATCGGATTCAAAGTGATAGGACCGAGGTTTCTTCATCGATTTCATAAAATCAAGTGGAGAGAGAAAATCAAAGGAGAGAGAATTCATGAGGTACAATTCGAATTAATCAGGTGACACAATCCATCATTATGATTGATCCAATATCTCGATTGGTGAAATCAACATGATCAAATCAAGTCATGGCTAGATCAAAATCATGGATGATCAAATCTAAAGATTTATGGTCTGATCAAAGTGGGTGCCAGTACGCTGTCTGACAATCATAGATCAGGATTCTTCATTAGAATCAGATCAGGACTATTAAAAAAAATTTCTTCATTCACTAACCTTTTTAGAGAGAAAATCAATTAAGAGAGAAAAAATTTTAGAGAGAGAAAATTCTAGAGAGAAAAATTCTAGAGAGAGAAAACTCATCTTGAATTCTTCAGACAATATGATTCAACAAATCTGATCGATTGGATCAAATCATGCTGAAATTATCATGTGGTCAATTCAATAAGATCATTAGAAATAAAATCTAAAATACCTGATCTGATCAGAGTGGATGTCGGTGTACCGTCTGACAATCACAGATCAAAAATTTATCACGAGGATTATTTAAATTCATCATCATTCTTCTCAAAATTTTAAAAATCTTAGGAGAGAGAAATAATCTAGAGAGAAGATTCTAGAGAGAGAAAGTCTAATTTTAGAGAGAGAAAATACTAGTTCAGGCTGAAGAGAGAGAGGAAAGAGAGAGAAACTCTCTTTCTCATATTTTATTATTTATATTATTATTTATTAATTTATTTATTTTATTTTTCTTTCTTCTTTTCTTTCTTTCTTTCTCTTTTTTTTTCTTTTTCTTCACGGAAGAGAGAGGAGAGAAAATCCTATTTATTATTATTATATTATTATTATATTATTTTTTCTTCTTTTTCCTTTTTTTTCTTTTTTCTTTTCTTTTTCTTTTTCTTTTCTTTTCCTTCTTTTTCTTTTCTTTTTCTTTTCTTTTCCTTTTTCTTCCTGTGGGTTCCTTTGGGCCGAAACAGGGGATCTCACAATCCCCTATTGGCTGGCCGGTCGACGGTGCAACCGGCGTGGGGCGACCGTCGGCAGGAGGGGGGCGACTCGACGATGAGAGGAGGGCCAAAACCGATGGTCGACGGTGACCACCGGCGTCGGAAATCAAAGAAAAATGGAACCGAAAACTCTCCTTTTTCTCAAAGAAATCCAGTGACTCCGGTCGTCGGCAAGCATGCACACTGGCATGGAAAGGAAAGGGGAGAAGAGAGGAAAGGGAGGAGGCTTACCTCCGACGCCGGTGAGGCTTCTCCGGCGAGCAATTGGACGGCACAGATACGGGTCTCTGTAAGGATTTTCCGACGATTGCCACCGTTTGAGCTTATGATCTTTGGTGGAAGGGAGAGAGGAGGGATCTCCTCCTTAAATAGGGCCGGAGGGAACTTGTTTTCGACTCCGATTGGGAGCCAGCGAGAGGAGGAAGAAGACTCCTTTTGGGAGTCTTCTCCCCTGTTTTCTTCTTTTTTTTTTTTCATTTTGGGCTTTGGTGGGCTGAGATTTTTACTCGGACCGGGCCATCACATTCTTCCCCTCTAAAAAAAATTTTGTCCTCGAAATTTTTCTTGCTTGAGTCTTCATAGTTTCTTACTTGAATCTCATCCATAAATATTTCAATATTCTAATTCTTGATATAAAATTTATTCTTAAATCATTTAATAAGAAAAAAGTCAATACATCAACATAGATCTGAAACGGAATCATTTATTATTTTTTTTTATTTATCAAAATTAACATCTCAAAGATTTTTAATGTTTCAAGATTTTGAAATTATGATCTCATTTCTTATAAAATCATGTTCAATATCTCACGACTCAAATTAAAATTAAATCCATCTCTTGTGAATAGAAGAAGGTAAATGTCTCTATTCTTGCATAAGAACTTCATTCATCATCATCTATTTATTTTTCAAAATATTAACCACTCTTAATTTCAACCCATCATAAGATAGGAAAATATATTTCTATGAATCATTTGATGACATCTTAATCAATCAAAATTCAAAAATATTTTCTCTTATTCGTACTTTCAAAGATTGAAGATTTATCATTTCAATCTCATTCTCGAACTTTTGATATTTTAATTCTCGATACAACTTCATCATTAAGTCATTTCATAAAGATCAATATCGTCATTGTTGATTGAATCAATATCACTATTTCTAGTCATCGAAATTTTCTTACTCAAACCCTCAAACTATTAAATATTCTAATTCTTGAAGCAAATTTTATCATTAAGTCATTCCATAATAAAAATCAATAACTCAAAAATTGATCTAAATCAAAACTATATTTTTCTTATAACCAAAATCAATGTCTCTATTCTAAGTATATCAATTTTCTTTATCTAAATATTAACAACTCTTAATTAATCAATTCATTATCAAATTAAATTATAAATAACTCCAATCCATCTTTTGTAGAATAATCGTCAATATCAATAGATAATCTCAATCTTTTCTATTCAATCAGAGAAATAATAATGATCAAAAGAGTCCAAACTTCAAATTTTATTATACCCTAGAGATAAATATTTGAGTATAATAATCTAAGATCGAAATAATTATTCGATAAACAATCTCAAATATTTTTTTTTAATAAATAAAGAATTATAAAATTTAATTCTAGGATAGAAAAAATTTATCTCTAAATATTCTAAATCTAAAAATCAAAAATCAAGAGTCCACTCATCCTAGAATTAGGATGCTAATTATTTTTGTAGCATAATAGGTGGAAGCACTACTTTTAAAAATCACATTAGGATATCTAAAATGATTCAAAATTTTTTTAAAATATTATTCTTTCTAATATCAATAAATTTCTTGTATCAAATCATATCATCTATCATAATTCTTTGACTCAAAGAATCAACATTCCTG
Organism: Elaeis guineensis; assembly: GCF_000442705.2. NCBI lineage: Eukaryota > Viridiplantae > Streptophyta > Magnoliopsida > Arecales > Arecaceae > Elaeis > Elaeis guineensis. Next base: position 14,770,479 of record NC_026002.2, read on the forward strand.
ACTTACTCAAAGTAATCCAGATTACCATGCTTCCGCTGCGCACTCTGATCTAACAATCAAAATTTCTTAGGTTCACCAAAAAAAAGTTTGATCAAATTATTTCTTTATCTTATCAATAAAAAAGATCTAAAATTTTAAATTTCAATTGAAGTCAAAGATTAACTTTCGATTCTCATTCATACTTTTACTGGTGTACAATAATCTTGATTAACCCTTGAGTCCAATATCATATTTAAAACCATCATATAGATTTACTCTAATCAATGTGAATCAAATCTTAATTCTTATATCAATTCAATTTGATAATTTTCAAATCAAAAATCTTTATAAGTCAAATCAATGAAAAAAAATCTTTCAATACTCTATCAAATTTGGACATAATCAGAATATATAAGAATTTCAAATCATTATTTTTTTTTCTAAAATTTCTATCATCAGGATCTTCAATATCTATCAAATATCCTTTCATAACAATCGTACAAGCTTTCAAAAAAAATCAAATCTCTATTTAATAGTAGATCAATTAGGGACCTCGTTAATGAAGCGAAAATTTAGTGCAGGGGCAAAATGATAATTTTAAAACTTTTTCAAAATTACTATTTTACAGCAAAATTATTAATTAATCTCATTAATTAATACTAATTAACCCTACACTATGATCTAAATATGATACAACAGCATGCATTTAAATTTGAAATTTAAATTTGAATCAGTAAACGTTTTACAGTACTGTGTTCAGAACACATCACCTTTTGCGGGTAGTCGATCACCGCAA
>NC_026002.2:14771353-14783118 GCF_000442705.2 Elaeis guineensis
CTTTGGATCGTTTAGGTCCTAATTAGATTTTGATTAGATGAAATTAGATGATCGGACCCAATCTAAACCGTTGAAATATGGTATTCGTATTCTTTCTAATTATTGAAATTGATTCTGTATAGGATTGTGGATGTTTGATCATGGGATATCGCGATATGATCTACGAACAGAATTTTTGGAAGAAAATTTATAGAATTATGTGGATTTATTGGAATGCGTTCGAGGTAAGTAATGTTTCACTTTTTTTAGATTTATCGATAAATTATAATATATTTTTCTGACATGATTTGTGAAACGATGCATGAATTGGATGAATGATATTTTGTTATGAAAATATCTTATTTGAAATGTTATGATGAAGCATGATTGAACATATTGATTTCATGATGCATTATATTGATTGATTTCGATACTACATGATTATATTTTATTATCGAAATTAGAATATGAAATATGATTTATGAAGAATTATGATATAAGAAACATTATGAATTGACAACCTGACTATGTAAAGGACCCTGCCAATGGGGGCATATACGTTGGCAATTGATTTGTCCTGAGGGTTTACGTCGCCAGAGAGACCAGCGACAAACCGCCAGAGAGACCAGCGGTTCCGAAGGACTTTGCTGCCAGATGATTCGCAGCTCACCGCAAGAAGATACGCGGTGTTATGACCCTGCCACAGAAAAATATGGTCATAGCTCATGGTTGACGAAAAGAATTGAAGACAAGAAGAAATTGAAATCTGGAAAGAAACTTGAATTTTGAAAAAGAAATAATTTGGCATGAATTATATTGCATAATTGAAAATTGATTTTCGAATTGATGAACTCTATATGCTTATTTTCTATAAATGATTATTTAACTTAAATGCCTGATGAAATCTGTTGAGAAGTGATCATTGCTTACTGGGCTGTCTAGCTCATTACCTCCTATTTTACTATTTTTACAGATGTTGAGAAATTAAGATGATACAAGATATGAATGGAAGAGTGATCAGAAGCAGAATTTCTATACTTTTATTTTCGGTTGAAAGTCTTATTGAATTTGATGTAAGGACTATGAATCATTGTTGAATTTATTGAGACATTAAAGAAAAAAATTTAGATCGTTATTTTTTGGATTTGAATTATTGACTAATTTATTCCGCTGTTGTTTTAAAGATACATGATAAGATGCCTTGCATGCTTATGGGAAGAGTTTTCTTGAGTATGCGGCGGTTGCCATGACCCTCGATTCACAATCTTCGGATCGGAGGCCTGACAATATAGTGGTATCAGAAGCATAAGTGGATGAATTATGAAAATATAAATCAGATATAGAATGGGTTAAGTGGATAGACACCAAGGACATTATAGTGTAGATCTTTGATGATTGTAATGTGAGAAATATTTATAAATTTTGATTAAATATTGAGATTATGTATGAAAAGATCGCAAAGAGATTATGACATATGGAGTTTGAAATATGATGGAATGATCTATTGATCATTGATATGATTAGTTAGATTTGATCGAAAGTAATCACAAAAAGGATTGACATAAAATTTTATTTGCAATTTGGTTATTAATTTGATCATTGGTTATTCAAGTGAATCGTAATTCAAAATTCCGATGTGAGAATAATATATGATATACTTCTAGTTGAGAAAGTTGACTATTATTGGCAAGATAAAGATTTGACGATAAAAATTTGTTCAGGATGGACTAAGAAAAATCTTTTATGATGCTTGATTGGAATATTATCGAAATTAAATTGTATGTGGATTATAATATAAAGTGGCATATTAGGATGAATGCATATTTGAGGATATTGCAAAGAAACCTATTTCTTATTGATGAAATGATTATGAGGTTGTAGAATATTCATCGTACTGAAATCTTTAATCATCATCCTTAGATCTAGATAATAAATCTTATTATGTTTCTTGGAGACTACATAATGTGTATGAAATTTCAATTTAAAGATTTCGTATCTAAGTTGATCAAGAGATTTTCTGATATTATTGTTGAGGTTGTTAATGAAAAAATTATATCTTAGATTAAGATAAAAGATCTGATTTATATTTATTTCATATTAAGGGATCCATGTGAATTTACAATTTAGAAATTTTAGATTTAGGAATTGATATGGAGTTCCTTTGCTTTTGTTAAGAGGTCCCTAATTGAATCTACTATTAAATGGAGATTTGATTTTTTTTGAAGCTTGTATGATTGTTATGAAAGGATATTTGATAGATATTGAAGATCCTGATGATAGAAATTTTAGAAAAAAAAATAATGATTTGAAATTCATATATATTTGATTATGTCCAAATTTGGTGGAGCATCGAAGGATTTTTTTTCATTGATTTGACTTATAAGAATTTTTGATTTGAAAATTATCAATTGGAATTGATATGAGAATTAAGATTTATTCACATTGATTATAGTAAATCTATATGATGGTTTAAATATGATATTGGACTCAAGGTTAATAAGATTATTGTACCCAGTAAAAGTATGAATGAGAATCGAAAGTTAATCTTTGACTTCAATTGAAATTTAAAATTTTGATCTTTTTTATTGATAAGATAAAGAAATAATTTGATCAAACTTTTTTTTTGGTGAACCTAAGAAATTTTGATTATTAGATCAGAGTGCGCAGCGAAGCATGATAATCTGGATTACTTTGAGTAAGTCAGGAATGTTGACCTTTGAGTTAAAGAATTATGATAAATGATATGGTTTGATACAAAAAATTTATTGATATTAGAAAGAATAATATTTTAAAAAAAATTAAATCATTTTAGATATCCTAATGTGATTTTTAAAAGTAGTGCTTCCACCTACTATGCTACAAAAATAATTAACATCCTAATTCTAGGATGAGTGGACCTTGATTTTTGATTTTAGATTTAGAATTTAGAGATATTTTTTCTATCCTAGAATTAAATTTTATAATTCTTTATTTATTAAGAAAAAATTTGAGATTGTTTATCGAATAATGATTTCGATCTTAGATTATTATATCAAATATTTATCTCCAGGGTATAATAAAATTTGAAGTTTGACTTTTTTATCATTATTATTTCTCTGACTGAATAGAAAAGATTGAGGTTATCTATTGATATTGATGATTATTCTAAAAAGATGGATTGGAGTTATTTATAATTTAATTTGATAATGAATCGATTAATTAAGAGTTATTAATGTTTAGATAAAGAAAATTGATATACTTACTTAGAATAGAGACATTGATTTTGTTATAAGAAAAATATAGTTTTGATTTAGATCAATTTTTGAGTTATTGATTTTTATTATGGAATGACTTAATGATAAAATTTGCTTCAAGAATTAGAATATTTAAGAGTTTGAGGTTTGAGTAAAAAAATTTCGATGATTAGAAATAGTGATATTGATTCAATCAACAATGGTGATATTGATCTTTATGAAATGACTTAATGATGAATTGTATCGAGAATTAAAATATCAAAAGTTCGAGAATGAGATTGAAATGATAAATCTTCAATCTTTGAAAGTACGAATAAGAGAAAATATTTTTGAATTTTGATTGATTAAGATGTCATCAAATAATTCATAGAAGTATGTTTTTCTATCTTTTGATGGGTTGAAATTAAGAGTGGTTAATATTTTGAAAAATAAATAATAGATTGATGATGAATGAAGTTCTTATGCAAGAATAGAGACATTTACCTTCTTCTATTCACAAGAAATGGATTTAATTTTAATTTGAGTCGTGAGATATTGAACATGATTTTATAAGAAATGAGATCATAATTTCAAAATCTTGAAATATTGAAAATCTTTGAGATGTGATTTGATAAATACAAAAAAAAATGAATGGTTCCGTTTCAGATCGATGTTGATGTATTGACTTTTTCCTTATGAAATGATTTAAGAATGAATTTTATATCAAGAATTAGAATATTGAAATATTTATGGATGAGATTCAAGTAAGAAACTATGAAGACTCAAGCAAGAAAAATTTCGAGGACGAAATTTTTTTTAGAGGGAAGAATGTGATGGCCCGGCCCGAGAAAAAATTCCAGCCCACCAAAGCCCAAAACGAAAAAAAAAAAGAGAGAGAAGAAAACAGGGGCTCGTCGGCTCCCAATCGGAGTCGGAAACAAGTTCCCTCCGGCCCTATTTAAGGAGGAGATCCCTCCTCTCTCCCTTCCACCAAAGATCATAAGCTCAAACGACGGCAATCGTTGGAAATCCTCACGGAGACCCGTATCTGTGCTGTCTAATTGCTCACCGGAGAAGCCTCACCGGCGTCGGAGGTAAGCCTTCTCCCTTTCCTCTCTTCTCCCTTTAGTTCCATGCCAGTGTGCATGCTCGCCGACGACCGGAGTCACCGAATTTCTTTGAGAAAAAGGAGAGTTTTTGGTTCCATTTTTCTTTGATTTCGACGCCGGTGGTCACCGCCGACCATCGATTTTGGCCCTTCTCTCATCGTCGGGTCGCCCCCTCTGCCGACGGCCGCCCCACGCCGATTGCACCGCCAATCGGCCAGCCAACAGGGGATTGTGAGATCCCCTGTTTCGGCCCAAAGGAACCCACGGGAAGAAGAGGAAGGAAAAGAAAAGAAAAAGAAAAGAAAAAGAAGGAAAAGAAAAGAAAAAGAAAAAATAAGAAAAAAATAATATAATAATAATAAATAGGATTTCTCTCCTCTCTCTACCGTGAAGAAAAGAAAAAAAAGAAAAAGAAAAGAAAGAAAAGAAGAAAGAAAAATAAATTAAATTAATTAATAAATAATGATATAAATAATAAAAATATGAGAAAGAGAGTTTCTCTCTCTTCCCTCTCTCTCTTCAGCCTAAACTAGTATTTTCTCTCTCTAGAGTTGGACTTTCTCTCTCTACTTTCTCTAGAATCCTCTCTCTAGATTATTTCTCTCTCCTAAGATTTTTAGAATTTTGAGAAGAATGATGATGAATTTAAATGATCCTCATGATGGATTTTTGATCTGTGATTGTCGGATGGTACACCGACATCCACTTTGATCAGATCAGGTATTTTAGATTTTATTTCTCATGATCTTATTGAATTGACCACATGATAATTTCAGTATGATTTGATCCAATCGATCGGATTTGTTGAATCATATTGTCTGAAGAATTCAAGATGAGTTTTCTCTCTCTATAATTTTCTCTCTTTAGAATTTTCTCTCTCTAAAATATTCTCTCTCTTGATTGATTCTCTCTCTAAAAAGGTTAGTGAATGAAAAAATTTCTTTTAATAGTCCTGATCTGATTCTAATGAAGAACCCTGATCCATGATTGTCAGACAGCATACTGGCATCCACCTTGATCAGACCATGAATCTTTAGATTTGATCATCCATGATTTCGATCTAGCCATGACTTGATTTGATCATGTTGATTTCACTAATCGAGATATTGAATCAATCGTAATGATGGATTGTGTCACCTGATCAATTCAAATTGTACCTCATAAATTCTCTCTCCTCTGATTTTCTCTCTCCACTTGATTTTATGAAATTGATGAAGAAACCTCGGTCCTATCACTTTGAATCCGATTTGATCTGATAGTCAAACTTTGGATCGTTTAGGTCCTAATTAGATTTTGATTAGATGAAATTAGATGATCGGACCCAATCTAAACAGTTGAAATATGGTATTCGTATTCTTTCTAATTATTGAAATTAATTCTGTATAGGATTGTGGATGTTTGATCATGGGATATCGTGATATGATCTACGAACAGAATTTTTGAAAGAAAATTTATAGAATTATGTGGATTTATTGGAATGCGTTCGAGGTAATAATGTTTCACTTTTTCTAAATTTATCGATAAATTATAATATATTTTTCTGACATGATTTGTGAAACGATGCATGAATTGGATGAATGGTATTTTGTTATGAAAATATCTTATTTGAAATGTTATGATGAAGAATGATTGAACATATTGATTTCATGATGCATTATATTGATTGATTTCGATACTACATGTTTATATGTTTTATTATCGAAATTAGAATATGAAATATGATTTATGAAGAATTATGATATAAGAAACATTATGAATTGACAACCTGACTATGTAAAGGACCCTGCCAATGGGGGCATATACGTTGGCAATTGATTTGTCCTGAGGATTTACGTCGCCAGAGAGACCAGTGACAAAACCGCCAGAGAGACCAGCGGTTCCGAAGGACTTTGCTGCTAGATGATTCGCAGCTCACCGTAAGAAGATACGCGGTGTTATGATCCTGCCACAGAAAAATGTGGTCATAGCTCATGGTTGACGAAAAGAATTGAAGAACAAAAGAAATTGAAATCTGGAAAGAAACTTGAATTTTCAAAAAAGAAATGAATTTGGCATGAATTATATTGCATAATTGAAATTGTTTTCGAATTGATGAACTCTATATACTTATTTTCTATAAATAATTATTTACTTAACTGCCTAATGAAATCTGTTGAGAAGTGATCATTGCTTACTGGGCTGTCTAGCCCATTACCTCCTATTTTACTGTTTTTACAGATGTTGATAAATTAAGATGATACAAGATATGAATGGAAGAGTGATCAGAAGCAGAATTTCTATATTTTATTTTCGGTTGAAAGTCTTATTGAATTTGATGTAAGGACTATGAATCATTGTTGAATTATTGAGACATTAAAGAAAAAAATTAGATCATTATGTTTTGGATTTGAATTATTGACTAATTATTCCGCTGTTGTTTTAAGATAACATGATAAGATGCCTTGCATGCTTATGGGAAGAGTTTTTCATGAGTATGCGGCGGTTGCCATGACCCTCGATTCACAATCTCGGGTCGGGGGCCTGATAGTATCGGATCGACACGAACACAACACGTTTATGATACAATTCACAAAATTAATATAAATTTTTTTAAAAAATTAAATAAACTTAATTTTTTTGGAGGCCTAATTGAACTATAAAGAATATCAGCATGTATAAATTAAAGCAAGCAAAAAAGCCCATACAAATACATAGCCACAAACCATAACAAGAGTGATGCAACAAACCTATTATAAATATATTTAAAAACATACATCAATCATCAATCAAAATCTATTTTAATGTAAAAATAACTAAATTATATCAATATAAATATATTTTTATTTAAATTTCATAAATCAGTAAAATTTAAATACCAGATAACAATCAATAGTTCACAAAATATACAAGAATATAGTTTACCAACATAATATAACAAAAGCCCATAAACTAAATCACAAGTCACATTTTAAAACCATCAAGTCTCCCACTTTAAAATACATAATATCAAAAATCATAAAATTATTATAGATTTGATAAAAATAATATTTTTTAATAAATTTATAAAAATATTAAATAAATTATACAGATCTACTTCGAGTTCGTAAGTTAACTCATAAATAATACAAATTTTATAGGCTGTGATCTTATCGATAGTAATCCGCATAAGCTCAATTCAGAATCAAATTTTTTCATATCGTATCCGTATCAGTATCAGATTCGCATGGCATATCAAAAATTGCCAACTCTGCTAATAAGCCAAACAAATCTATGCAAGTCAAAATGTTAAAGCGCCGCCACAGGAAAAAAAGAAAAAAAAAAAAAAAGCAAGAAAGAAGACAAATGCTTGTTCAAGTGTTTTCTGGAAACAAAGTGCAAGAGACCTCACATCAAAAAAATAAAAAATGTGCATGAGGCCCTGTGAACTGAAAATGGCCTTTAATGGACCCGCAAAAGGAGCATTAGATCCTCCAAGCTTCAATTCTGGAAAAAGGGTACACAATAGATTTTGATTATCTAGAGAAAATGACAAGATCCTCTCCTCAATAAGCAATTGTAGAGAAGGGAGGAAAAAGAAAAAAAATTGAAAATCGATCCTTTTAAATATTCTCAATTGTGCCTGGTACTTTTAAATATTCTCATCATTACCCTTCCTTTTAAACCAGGTGCCTTAAAGAATTAGATGCACATCAGAGCAAAGTAACTTTCAGAAATCTAACAGACGGTAGGAATTTTCTATAACTATGACTGTATATGATTTGCCCTCTCGTTGAGTCATGCTGATGAAAAACCTCAATGTCATGTCATGAATCTTATGAATTAGTCCCACATTTATATATATTTGTTAGTGCTCTAAATTAATGTCATTTAGATATGTTAGAGGTTCTCAATTGAGGCAATAAAATGAGGGTTAAGTAGGTTGAAATTTTTAGTTGGACGAGGTCTGCCGTGGAGTTGGTGAACCATCCAACCAGAAAACAACAGCCCAGCTCTCTTTTCCCTCCATTTTCTTCTTTGTTCATCTTTGGTCGTGATGCTTTCTAGCTGGTTTGGTCCACCGGCTCAACGGTGGATCTAGTCCGATCAGTAATTTCTTGTTAAGCAGTCTGTATAAGGTAAAAAACAAGAACCAAAATCTCTCGAGGGGAACTTCTAAAATGTTATAAAGAAATCCCTCATAAACTATTTGTTTCCTCATAAATTTATTATTATATAAATAAGTTTCTAAATATGTTTATTTTACGATCATAAATACAACATGTTTTCCACCATAGGCAACCTAATTAAATTGTATTTCCATAATTTTTGAATACAAATATAAGAGTAAATTTAATTTTCTCTATTGCTGTCAATCTCTTCATCGCCTGTTCGTCGAGAATGAGTACCTGCAAAATAAAATCCATACTGATCGGAGTTGTCTCCAATGAAAATCTTCCGATGCCTAAATTAGAGAGGAAGACTGGACAACAGTAGTATGAGAATGGAAACAGAGCTCAGTCTGTAAAAATTAGCTTACCGAAACTTGTTGCCTTACCCCCTTTTTTATAGAGTAGATCGTCGTAACTGTCGGATATGGTCCCACATTTAGCGATGTAGAATCACAGAACGGTAATCTTGTAGTGGGTTATTAATCTCCGTGGATTACGTCGCAGTATCAGTGGAGTAACCGTCCGTGACGGTTATGATATATTCGAATGAGTCGGTCGATTGTACGTCGGGAGTCGATTATCGGTTAGTAACTCTGAAATACCGATGGTCAAAATCATTTATTGTCTGTAGAATCTAAATATCTACCGTCTACCGATCTTGATTCAGTAAGGAATGTTCGATCGGTCGATCGAGAATAGCGTCGGTCTGTCGAGTTCATAATCATTTTCAAGGTCGTCTTTGTTTAATGGACCAGAGTCGTATGTCAAACGGATTGCATCGAAAATTGATCGAGGTATGGAGGTCAATTAATTTTATCCCAACATTCTTGTAAATACGATGCAAAGCATCCTTAATACAAAATTCAATCTACATTACTTGTACGATGAATAAGTCCATGATGCTTGACCTGATTGTATAGCAAAATAAGTAATTATATCCTATATGAGATACAATGGTCGTATATGTTGTTGTTCGTAGGTACTCATTCTAACAGTAATTAAATGAGTGTTTGATGAATAAATTTAAAAAAATAAGTAATTATGATTGATAGCATGAATTATCATATGATGCATATCGTGTTAGATATATTTTCGCATCAAAAAAGATTGTATTTGTACACATGGCTCACACAGAATACAACTCTACTGTCTCTCTAGGATAATTTAAAATAAATAAAAGAAAGATGTTATTGTCAACTCTGGAGTCACATTATTGAGCCCCTATCATTAGCAAAAGCCAATAATCCTCCTTTACCACCCCACACACCGCACCTCCACCTCCCCCGCGGCCCCCCCACCCACACCCCCGCCCAAAAAAAAAAAAAAAACAATAATCCGACATGAGAGAGAAGAATCCTTTGAGGTGGACCCCACGTGGTTGACAAACGAGCGATGCAGCTCCCTCCCCCGAAACCGGTGGGCCCGGCCAGCTAAGCACCAGCCCACACCCATCGAAACAAACCCCACTCTCACCTCTAACCCTTGGGGCGGTCTGGCCCCCCTGCCGTCAAGGCACCCCTACCCTGGGTCGGCGGGCCCACTCTTTAATGATCTCGGTCCCTTTTGCGGGAATCTTTCGAGCCCCTCTTAATTTCCATTCAGTAACAGCAGCCCAAGACCCGACGCTGTATTCTCGCAACATTAATTTTCCAAAAAGTTCCCATCATCCGACGGCTGGAAACGACCGAGACCGACCCTTCATTTGATCCCTCATCCGTCGTCTCTCCCCATGACCTTCGACTAACGCCGACAATAGACCTCCAGTGAAACCGTTGACACCGTTATGACGGAAATAATTTTTTTCTACGCTGAATTAGGATAAATGTAGAGTGAAAATATCTAACGATGCGTTCTTTTGCGGGCAAGTCCTCTCCACCGCATGCCCTCGTGTGGGCCCATGTCCGAAATCCACTTCAGTCGGAATCCGATGGTCCGATAAATCCGGTGGACCAACTCCACACCGGTGCCCATCCCTGTATCAATCTCACACTGGGACCAAATTAGAATCTCTATATAGACGTGGCACCACGCCACTGTGCGATCGTTAGTCTTGGAATGGATCTGAAACGCCGCCACCGGAATATCTCCCCATCCGTAAGTCAAAATTTAAAACCTACACCCTCCCCCCCTCTCCTCTCCCTCGTGGGCCAGGAAAAGAGAGAAGGAGATTAAGACAAGAGAGTCCAACAGCTGCCCCCTCGAGACCTTCCAATCTCTCTCTTCTCACACGAATCACCGCCGTTAAGAAATCCTATCTTTTCTATGATGGACAGCTCCGGAGGCGCCATCGCGGCGCCGGTGGCGGATGGGAATCTGGAGGCGGCGGAGCGGGATCAGGCGGTGGGACTCGGCCTCCACGACGGCTCCGATCTTTGACGGCGGGGACCGCTCCGATGCCGAGCGCTTCCTCCGCGCCGTCGACGAGATCTGCCGCTCCATCAAGGATCCGATCGCCGTCGGCAGCCCCCGCCGGTCGTCTTTCGTCGTCGTCGTCGGCGGCAACGGACGCGATCCAGATCGCGATGGCACGGCTGGAGGACGAGTTCCAGAATATACTGGTTTCGAGAGTCAACGAGTTCGAGATCGAGTCGCTCGTCGATCTGAGCTCGTTGTCCATGTCGAGCTCGATGTCTGGGGAGGAGGTTCCGGCCGCGATATCTCCGACGCTGAAGGCTCTGATGAGGGAGCCTCCTGGCGTCGGGATCGGTGGGGAGCAGTCTGGGTCACAGGAGGAAGAGCAGCAGCTACCGGTCGACAAGAAGCATCCGGGAAATCGATCTTGTGCCGGACGACGCAATCGCGGATCTGCGGAGCATAGCGGAGCGGATGATCGCCGCCGGCTACGGCCGGGAGTGCGTCCAGGTGTACGGATCCGCCCGAAAGGCGGCGGTGGACCTGTGTTTCCGGCAGCTGGGCGTGGAGAAGCTCAGCATAGGTGACGTCCAGCGCCTCGAGTGGGACGCACTCGAGGCCAAGATCCGGCGTGGATCCGCGCTGCCCGGGCTTGCATCCGGATCGTCTTCGCCAGCGAGCGCCGCCTCTGCGACCGCGTCTTCGACGGCCTTGGTGGCGTCCCCGGCGGCGACGACGCCCCCTTCACCGAGACTGTCAAGGGCGCGGCGATTCAGCTCTTCGGCTTTGCCGACGCCATCAGCATCAGCCGCCGATCTCCTGAGAAGCTCTTCAAGATTCTCGACCTCCACGACACCATCTCTGACCTCCTACCCGACATCGCCGCGGTGTTCTGCTCCAAGTCCTGCGAGTCCATCTACACCCAGGCCGCCGAGATCCTCTCTCGTCTCGCCGAGGCCATCCGGGGATCCTCTCCGAGTTGGAGA
>NC_026002.2:14783218-14863562 GCF_000442705.2 Elaeis guineensis
ATCTTATCATGTTATCTTAAAACAACAGCGGAATAATTAGTCAATAATTCAAATCCAAAACATAACAATCTAAATTTTTTCTTTAATGTCTCAATAATTCAACAATGATTCATAGTCCTTACATCAAATTCAATAAGACTTTCAACCGAAAATAAAAGTATAGAAATTCTGCTTCTGATCACTCTTCCATTCATATCTTGTATCATCTTAATTCCTCAACATCTGTAAAAACAGTAAAATAGGTGGTAATGAGCTAGACAGCCCAGTAAGCAATGATCATTTCTCAACAGATTTCATCAGGTAATTAAGTAAATAATCATTTATAGAAAATAAGTATATAGAGTTCATCAATTCGAAAACAATTTCAATTATGCAATATAATTCATGTCAAATTTATTTCTTTTTCGAAAATTCAAGTTTCTTTCAGATTTCAATTTCTTTTGTTCTTCAATTCTTTTTGTCAACCATGAGCTATGACCATATTTTTTCTGTGGCAGGGTCATAACACCATGTATCTTCTTGCGGTGAACTGCGAATCATCTGACAGCAAAGTCCTTCGGAACCGCTGGTCTCTCTGGCGGTTTGTCGCTGGTCTCTCTGGCGACGTAAATCCTCAGGATAAATCAATTGCCAACGTATATGCCCCCATTGGCAGGATCCTTTACATAATCAGGTTGTCAATTCATAATGTTTCTTATATCATAATTCTTCATAAATCATATTTCATATTCTAATTTCGATAATAAAACATATAAACATGTAGTATCGAAATCAATCAATATAATGCATCATGAAATCAATATGTTCAATCATGCTTCATCATAACATTTCAAATAAGATATTTTCATAACAAAATACCATTCATCCAATTCATACATCGTTTCACAAATCATGTTAGAAAAATACATTATAATTTATCGATAAATCTAAAAAAAGTGAAACATTACTTATCTCGAATGCATTCCAGTAAATCCACATAATTCTATAAATTTTTTTCCAAAAATTTTGTTCGTAGATCATATCACGATATCCCATGATCAAACATCCACAATCCTATACAGAATCAATTTCAATAATTAGAAAGAATACGAATACCATATTTCAACTGTTTAGATTGGGTCCGATCATCTAATTTCATCTAATCAAAATCTAATTAGGACCTAAACGATCCAAAGTTTGACTATCAGATCAAATCGGATTCAAAGTGATAGGACCGAGGTTTCTTCATCGATTTCATAAAATCAAGTGGAGAGAGAAAATCAGGGAGAGAGAATTCAAGAGGTACAATTCGAATTGATCAGGTGACACAATCCATCATTACGATTGATCCAATATCTCGATTGGTGAAATCAACATGATCAAATCAAGTCATGGCTAGATCAAAATCATGGATGATCAAATCTAAAGATTTATGGTCTGATCAAAGTGGGTGCCAGTATGCTGTCTGACAATCATAGATCAGGGTTCTTCATTAGAATCCGATCAGGACTATTAAAAGAAATTTCTTCATTCACTAACCTTTTTAGAGAGAGAATCAATCAAGAGAAAGAATATTTTAGAGAGAAAAAATTTTAGAGAGAGAAAACTCATCTTGAATTCTTCAGACAATATGATTCAACAAATCCGATTGATTGGATCAAATCATGCTGAAATTATCATGTGGTCAATTCAATAAGATCATGAAAAATAAAATCTAAAAATACCTGATCTGATCAGAGTGGATGTCGGTGTACCGTCCGACAATCACAGATCAAAAATCCATCACGAGGATCATTTAAATTCATCACCATTCTTCTCAAAATTCTAAAAATCTTAGGAGAGAGAAAGAATCTAGAGAGAGGATTTTAGAGAGAGAAAGTAGAGAGAGAAAGTTCAATTCTAGAGAGAGAAAATACTAGTTCAGGCTGAAGAGAGAGAAACTCTCTTTCTCATATTTTATTATTTATATCATTATTTATTAATTAATTTATTTTATTTTTCTTTCTTCTTTTCTTTCTTTCTTTCTCTTTTTTTTTCTTTTTCTTCACGGAAGAGAGAGGAAAAAATCATATTTATTATTATTATATTATTATTATATTATTTTTTTTCTTTTTTTCCTTTTTTTTCTTTTTCTTTTCTTTTTCTTTTTCTTTTCTTTTCCTTCTTTTTCTTTTCTTTTTCTTTTCTTTTCCTTCTTCTTCCCGTGGGTTCCTTTGGGCCGAAACAGGGGATCTCACAATCCCCTGTTGGCTGGCCGGCCGGCGGTGCAACCGGCATGGGGGGCCATCGGTAGGAGGGGGGCGACCCGACGACGAGAGGAGGGCCAAAATCGATGGTCGGCGGTGACCACCGGTGCCGAAAATCAAAGAAAAACGGAACCGAAAACTCTCCTTTTTCTCAAAGAAATCCGGCGACTCCGGTCGCTGGCGAGCATGCACACTGGCATAGAAAGGAAAGGGAGAAGAGAGGAAAGGGAGGAGGCTTACCTCCGACGCCGGCGAGACTTCTTCGACGAGCAATTGGACGGCGCAGATACGGGTCTCCGTGAGGATTTTCCGACGATTGCCGCCGTTTGAGCTTATGATCTTTGGTGGAAGGGAGAGAGGAGGGATCTCCTCCTTAAATAGGGCCGAAGGGAACTTGTTTTCGACTCCGATTGGGAGCCGGCGAGAGGAGGAAGAAGACTCCCTTCAGAAGTCTTCTTTCCTGTTTTCTTCTCTTTTTTTTTTTTTATTTTAGGCTTTGGTGGGCTGGAATTTTTATTCGGGTCGGGCCATCACAGATACGATCCGTTTAATAATTAGATTATGCAAATGATCTGTTTAATAAATAATCTATATATGAATAGTGAATCCTAACTTATTTAATAATCATATCGTGTTCGTATACGGATTGACCCGTTTACATCTTATCAACATGAATTGCCACATCTACTTGTCAGCAATCGTAATAACAAACCTTACATAAAATAAATAAATAAATAAATAAAATTAAAAAATATATTAAAATAATAATAAATAAATAATCTTATCCCACCATCCATAGTCCAAAACAGTGGCTATCGAACAGTCTAGCAATTTGGAGAACATTCAAAACAGGAAACTTGAACTATGACCAAACTTCTGCAGTTTGAAGTTTGAACAAAGAAAATCCTTCCCATACGAATTTAAAAAAGAACGAGACAAAGCTGGCACGGAGTGACGGAGGAGAGTTGGGAAAAAAAACTTTTATATAAAGATCATCACACCTTATCACCAATCCTCTTTATGATCTTTGGTCGAGAAATTATATCCTACACTAGCTGTACCATATCATTAGTGCACCAAAGAACAATCCCAAATAAGATGAGAGAGAGAGAGAGGTGACAATCCAAGACAACCTAACCCACTCGGGTTCAAGTTGGATAAAGATTAGATATCAAGATTCATAGGCCTTGACATGGAGCCAACCCAACCCGGACTGCCCACGGATCAAGTATGGGGGACCCGAACTCAACCTTCAACCTACCCGCTCAATCGTATTTCTTGGCCCAAGGCCATCTAATTTTAGTCTTCGTGAGAAATTTTTTGTGCATCACGAGCGGTACAGAAATTTTTTGATTCACGCATGAAGTTGAGATACGATATGCGAAAAAAAAAAAATTTTCATCGGCTCTACACGGAAACCAACCACCGCAGATAGTATGCACGATTCTGCACCACCCACAATGCACAGAATTTCGCTAGCCTTCGTATTATATAGTTAAGCTATTTTGTCGTAGCTCTTAGATTAAATCACACAACATAACAATATAAATAAAATAATAATATAATTCATAAATTTTTAAATAAATATTATATCTGATAGTTTACATTCATATAAGAAAATCACGTAAAGATAGAATCGAGAATAAGTTATGTTGCAGTCAAGGATTCATAGCTAAATTTTTTTTTGACTCCAACTAATGTGAGACTAATGATATTATTTTTTTTACACTACAACAGATTATAATTAGATATGATTTGGATCCGAATTATAATGGATCCAAGTTAAAAGCATGTTACACAAACTCTCAATGCAAAAATCAGGACACTTGAGCATAAGAAACTAGTGTTACGGCTGGGCTAGAACTTCATCTACAAGCATAGTCATCTGATCGGATCAAAATAGAACTTGACCTATATCAAACGCAAACTAGCATAGGCCTTAAGATTTAAACCAAGATCAAGTCAAATAATTGGTTGGTTTGTTTTAGGTTGACCTGTAATCTAATTGTTGTTAGGTTGAATCAAGTCCATGCCTAATACTAGCATGTAACATGGGAGCCAATTGCATCTCATGTTTTAAATGAACTCCTTTGGATAAAGCTATGATATGTTTTGAGAGGCAAAAGGAAAAAAATTCTAATGTACATTTATATATACATGTTGAAGCATTTATGCACCAGAGAGCATAAATAATCTCCTGAAAAAAAGTAGCAGCAAAACAATCTTTTGTTAAATAGATGAAAACAAAACAAATGTAATTAAGCAACTATGTGATTCTCCATTTGTCTTGTGCTTTGAGTCTATAAAGTTTTAGTAGTTTCTTCAGTGATGGTCAGGACTTTCAATCCAGCTGCCCTCCAACCTTCCCTCTGTATGGCTTAAGGATTTGAAAAGAGCAAAGCAAGCTTGCATCTACGCTCATCAGTGCACCAGCATTATTGAACTCTCCGCAGTAGTTTGGGGCTGAGAATATGGTCACCAGTTGCCTATCTGCAAAGAATTCATAGCCATCTTCCACAACCTGTTTAATTAAAGCCATTTGCTAGATTAGTTTGCTTGTTAAGTTGCCAAGGCCTGTGAAGCTAATCCAACAATCATCTTATAAATTTAGAGATTGGATGATCTAGAATTGCTTAGATTATGCATACTTACTTGATGTGCACGGCAGATAAGATCAAGGTCAAGCTTCCTCAAGAACTCAGACACTTTATCAGCTCCAAAAGTATACGAAACACCTCGATCATTCTCTCCCCATCCTTTAATTTCTCTGTCGGGATCCGACCATAATAAATCACATAATAATCCTTGGTCAGGCACATCCACTGGCCTTTCTATTTGTCTGATCTGATCCAAGTGTTGCAATTCTGGTGAGAGCCCACCATGCATGCAGAATATCTTGTCATCGATGACAGCGGCCACCGGGAGGCAGTTGAAGCAATCAGTGAAGAGCTTCCAAAGCCGAACACTAAAGCGGCGCTTACATTCGTCATAGAAGCCATAAATTCTATTAATGGAAGCACATTCATGGTTTCCTCGGAGGAGAAAGAAGTTGTTGGGGTATTTGATCTTATAGGAGAGGAGGAGGCAGATAGTCTCAATGCTTTGCTTTCCTCGATCGACATAATCGCCGAGAAAGAGATAGTTGGAGTGTGGAGGTAAGCCACCATACTCGAATAGTCGAAGAAGATCAGAGAATTGGCCATGGATATCCCCTGATATAAGGAAAAGAAAATATGGCATTTTCATTTGTTTTCATCAGAATTGTTTACTTATGAAAATAAATGAGACACAAAAGAGAAAGCAAAAAAACCCAAGAAATGGAAATCAAGATTATAATACATTGATGAAGTCATCATTTGAATCCGATAGTAATTTTAGCACTATAAATTGCTGATTTCTTATCTTAGATTTCAAAGAAAGAAAAGGAGGAAAATGTTTAGCTAAATTAGATGAATTTTAATCATTCAACATTGTGCATTTGAGTGTTGGATCAAAAACCAATTATATCATGCATTAATCAATGGTAAAATCATAAGAAACAAGAGTACATCTCTTATTCCTATAGCCGAGTAGGCAAACTGTTGTATTGCACTCTATGTTAAGCATGCTCTTTAAAAATATTTCCACATATATCTTTTCTTATTTTACTTCACAGATTTTCTTTCCAATCTACCATTCAGTATTTTAGCTGAAAATCATCATTACATCAAAATTTCTAAGGGTTTAAAACAAAAACAAGCTCTTAAAATAATGCACAAATGCACAATTGAATTGAAAGACAAAATGTTGAAGACAACCAAAAAAAGGAGGTTTATAAAATCAAATATGGGCCAAACAGATAAACAAATCTTTAAGTTCATTTTCAACACTGAAACCGTCATATTTTGGAAATAATTGTGTATGTCTTACATCCATTTGCCAATCCATTTTATTCCATTTACCTACATCTTCAAGGCTTTCTCTGGCCTTCTGAATTAAAATTTTACAAAAAATTGAAGCTATAGAAACCCCATTCCTCAAGGCATAAATCTTCAAAAGCCATGAGCCACAGTAAAAGCAAACATATATATTATGCTGGTCAACATGCAAAATGTCATTGGAGATACAAGCATGAGCATAAATGTGGGTCATAAAGTGGTCCAATATCATAATCTAGCAATCCTCCTTATTCCAAAAAAAATAATCTATCAATCCTTCTATGCATGTGTGATCCAAACATGCTGTGACGAATCACGATCGGATTTAGAAGAACAAAAACATGAAAAGCATCATCAAGAATAATTTTTTTTTCAAGCAAATCATTAACAATAAAGTTGGTCATGATCTCAAACAAAAACAAAATCAACACCATAATTTAGCAATCCCTGCTTGTAAGCCATGCATGGTAGAGGGTATAACTTCGCAAGCATTACCACAGACATTGACAGGCGCCTCCAATTCAAGAAGAACAGGCTGGCTGAGGAAGATCTCTTTCGCAGCCATGCAGATGTTGCGGATCTCCACCTCGCCGAGTTGAATTTTCTTGCCACTCCCCTTGTTCTTCTTCCCTTCCAATAACCTCTCTATCAAGTCATCCAAAGCAGCACCATCCATTATTTTCCTCCTTTTAAACAAGTGAAAGAAAAGAAAAGTCTTCTATGGTTTTCTCTGAATCATGGGATATTGCCCAAAGGAGAGAATAGCAATGGAGAGCACCAATGGAAGAGAGATGAAAACCGAAGATTAGGGGGTTCAAATGGTCTGAAATGGAAAAGGGGAGGATATCTCCGCCTCATGCGCCAATGCCACATCAGCTTTAGAGGATGACCGTTACCAACCATGGCCTCCGTATGACTTGGGCCCCACTTCTGTCATCAAAACAACTAAATGGATAAGAGGAACACCAGTTGCACCCGAAAAAAAAACCCAAACTTTTGAACCTCATAGAAGGAACCTAAGAAGAGCCCAAAATTAATCCTTGCAATCAGAGGGAAAGTTGATGTGTTCCAGCCTTCTTGTAATTACGCTTGTCAAAACAAAAGAGCTAATTAATTCGATGAATAAAGGATGTCCTAGCTTAGTTCAGCTTGATTAAGATCAACATGTAAATATAGAAGTGAAAATAATTTTGATGATATTTTATCATTATTTTTTATATTTAATTATTGAATACAATATAGTTTATTCTATATTTAATAAATATATTATACTTAATATAAAAATATTTTTCTGCAATTAGTTGTTAATTTACTTGCTATGTTGTGTTGGAGAACAATGCACTCTACTCACGGCATGGTACAGCATCATATGCACTGCCTCATATTGCCCTTCCTGCTTGTAAAAAAAGGGGAGCCAAATCCCTCCATATTTGGCTTCAGTCTTTCAATTTGCCATGTAAAAACCTGATACACCAGGAGTATTAAATCAAATCATGTAAATCCTACTTTCTTCTCTCCATATCATTTATTTTATCTGAAAGTTATACTTCTTTTTATATTTTATAAAAAAATAGAAGATATTTTGACCGTTCAATATATTAGAATATTTAAGATATTTTATTTTAATAGGTTACGAACAGCATATGATCAAACTTCTTATCTTATTATTATTTTATTTTTGAAAAGTAAAAATATTTTATTATATTTGTTTTGAGTTGACTTCATGTTCGCCATGACTTCACGACAAGGACGATCAGATCAGTTCTTCACAATCGAGATTGGTGATGAGGGGATCGCTATAGTGGAGTGCTATAATCGGATGGTGAATTGATCTAATCAAGGTGAAGAAAGTAATTCCCTCGATGCATTTGATCAAATTTTTGAATAAAATTTAAAAAATGATAGAAAAATTGATAAAAGTAGAATTAACATCCTGTTTTCTTTCGTTGATAAATTGATATATAGTTTCGATTTATAATGATAAGGTTTGCCCTTACACAATCCAGTTGCTCTTCTAGTTAAAATAAGACATAATTCTCCAAACTAGATATAACTTGTTGGTGCAGAATTCCATCGATGCCGGAGAAGCTAAAGTCGAAGGGATCACGGCCGCCACCGGGACCTGCAAGGAAAGTCTAAACCGGAGTTGGGGGTGCTCCGGCAAGATCCTCCGATGCTCAAGTCAGTACTCTGCTTCAACAGAAATGGAGCACTCAAATGGGATTTTTGCAAAGTTTAGATATAGTGCTTAGAGCTTAAGAGCTTTTTGAAAGCTCCTGAAAGCCTTTGCCTTACCCTGTTTTATAGTAGAATGCGGTATGGTCCCGCCATTAATGGTGCAGACAATTGGGGAGTTGTCAAATCATCGGGGACTGTCAAATCAGCGTGGATTGTCAGGTCATCAGAATTAACCCATGTTCTTGGCAGGATAATGCCCCAGGACGGTTGTGCAGCATGTCCTTGACAGGACAACAACCCATAGCGGTTGTACGGTATTGGACGGGCTGGCCGACTATATGTCGATATTCGACTGTCGGGACATCGGGTGATGACTCAAAAATACTGTCGACTGATCTAGTGCCTTGTGGAAGTCAGATGTCGGCTGCCACCCCCGACAGTGAGTCGGTGATATGGGTTCGACCGTTCGGCTGGTTGGAAACAGTATTGGTCTGTTTGGCCGACATACTTTCGGTCGGATATTGTCGACAGTTATTGTCGGAGTCGTCTGTCTGTCCGGTGGGTAGAGTCGAGCATCGGTCAGACCGGTTCGAGGATAAGTCGGCGTACGGGGGTCAGTCGGTATATCCCAACAAGGATCATGCAATGGCTTCTTTCTGACAACGTAGTTTGTTACAGAGAGTGGAGTGGTGTCCGTTGTCGTGACTTGTCAGAAAGTTCGGCCGGACGGCTGAAGCTCGTTGGGACGTCTGGTGAAGCGAAATAGCTCTCTATCTCAGCAATCTAAGAGAAGCTCGGATGTTTCCGAGGTTGTTGACAGGTTAACTGTTGTTAGGTGCCTTAGCGTTGATGCTGCAGACGGAAGTCATCTGCTGTAGAAGTCCGGACGAAATTTCTGTTGGAGAAATCGACTGGAGTTTGATTGCTAGAGAGGTCCGTCTGGAATTTGTCTGATGTAGAAGCTTGTCTGAAGACTGTCCGCTGGAGAGGTCCTGTTGCATGAGGAATCCGACAGAAGGTCGATCGATAGCGGGATTCGAAAGGCGTTGTAGAAGTTCGTCCGCTGGAGGAGTCTGGAGGACACTGTGGAAGGTCGACCGCTGGAGGGTCCGGAGAGAATTCGTCCATTGGGGGGATCTGGTTGGCACTGTTGAAGTCCGGTTGGCGCTGTTAAGGTTGATGGCTGGAGAGGTACGGAAGACACCGGAGACAGTCGGTCACTGTAGAAATCCGGCTGCTGGAGTCCGTCCGTTGTAGAAGTTCGTCTGGAATCCAATTCTGTTGTAGAAGTTCGGACGGAGTCCGATTCTTGTAGGAGTAGGAGGGAGGCCGTTACTGTAGAAGCTCGGATGGAGACCGGTCGCTGTGGAAGCCCGGATGGAGACGCTTGTAATAGAAGTTCGGATGGAATTCGCTTACTACAGAAGCCCGGATGAAATTCGGAAGGCGGTCGACCACTATAGAAACTTGGATGGAGTCTGGTTACTGTAGAAGTCCTACTGCTGGAGAGCCCGATATTGACGAAGCCCGAAAGAAGCTCAGAGTAAAGTCGATCGTGACAGGAGAAATCTGGAAGAGATTCGGAGAGTAGTCGATCACTGTAGAAAATCGGCCGATAGTGAAGCCCAGAGAGCATTTGGAGCAATCTGATAGACGACTGATGGAGCTCATTATTGGAGAAGTCGGATGGTACTGTGGAAGCTCGGACGGTCGGGGAAGTTCAGAAAGACGCCGCACAAGGTGGAAGCCGGAAGAGTCCTGGAGGTTGGCCTCTTACGAACTTCGATTGGGATTATTTTATACCCAACATAACTAATGAAAATAAATAAAAAAACTAAAATTCTATAAGAGATAGATTTCAATCTCTATACTGACTCTATTTTCAATAGCTCTATCTAATTCTTCATACTCTCCATCAAAATCTTGTTCGATTTTTTTTAAATTTAACTAATTCATTTTGGAGCCCAAATGATAAAATTTGAGCCTAATTACTAGTAGTGTTGTAGGCTTTAAAAGGAGATGCTATGTCGTAAATTTCAAAAAATTATTTGATTTTAAAAATAAAGGATCATCTTAATAGGACATCGTATGATCAAATTATGGACTTCAAAATTTTCTCATGCAATTCAGCTTTCCAATTGATAAATTTTGCTCCTGAATTTTGATCAATTCTATCCATAGTGCTCAAAATATCCATTTCGAGTTTAATGATTCTTTTGGATCATGGATTGGTCAGCATCGATAAAAGGGATGCATGGCAAGATAGTCCAATATGGTGGGAGAGATATACATAATGGAGAGCAAGTTAGAGGACAAGGTGGGGATAATGGTGGCGGACGAGGGAGGAAAAGAAAGATTGAGAGTGGAGCCGAGGTGGTGAAGAGGCCGCTGGCATTGGCAGATCGAGGTTGAGGAATAACAAAGGGCTTCCAAAATACTCTTTTTAAATTCAGATTAGCTATAGAACCAGCCATAAACTCCATTTCAAAATATTTCTGAAGTTCGACATATTTATCGTAGTAGTCGTGCACATGACCAGATAAATAAAAACATCATATTTAATCGGACAGCTATGAATATATAGAGATAAAAAGACCCTTGCAGGACCATGACCACAACGAGACATTTCTATTTTTTCCAATCTCAAAATCTTAAGATAATTAAACTTTGCATTTGAGAATTAAAAAATACAGTCACTTGAGCAGAAGAAAGCCAAATAGCAAAACTGAAATCAGAGACAACCAAAGGAGAAAGTAGCTGACTGAATTGAAAATTTCTTTTATTAATTTCCAATGTCTACAAGGCTCTCTAAACAGCAGCACTTTGCACCTATAGGAGGAAAAATAATTAAAAAAAAAACTCATGGATGCCTATTGTATTTTACTGCAGCCAATCAGCCCAATTACCATCTTCTTCACTTTTAGTTGTTCTTCAATTGAAGCCATCCACCATGTTTGAAGACTTCAATGAGATGATAATGCCTGCAGATGAACAATCAGGAATGAAGAAGATAAGATAGAACTGTAAGACCAATTCATCGAGGAAAGTTATCATATTGCAAGAGCAAAATAACTGGTAGAGGATGTTCCGTTTGCTGTGCGAAATTTCATTCAAAAAAAAAAAAATGTTTGTTGTGCAAAATAAAGAGATGTCTATCCTTGCATTGCTCCTCCCTTATCATCTTTATGTCACTGTATTATATATGTACATGAGGAAATATGTAATAGTTTCAATATCATTTCTCCAGACAAGGGGAGAAGAAGATTATATATCTATTCGAAATGCAGGGAGAGCTTAAAGTTGAATGACAAATACAGAAATATCTTAGTCGCAAAACTGTCCTACTATTTTGTGGTAGGGTTGTAGACACTGGTATCACAAATAGATCCAAATTGTCTAGTTCAAATTCATGTAGTTCCATGAGGGATACTATGATACAAGGAAAAAAGAGCTTAAAATAAGGTAATAAATAGAATATACTAAAGAATTTAGTATCATGAAATGTTGGATGTATATGATTCGACCATACACTTTAAATTTGTAGAAGAGCTCTGACGTTGGAGAAAAGCATTTTTGTTATCTCTATTATTTCTCATCTCTGCTTCATGCCTCTTTTCAATATTAATTTCGCATACTTTAGTTCAGTTGAAGCCGAGGGATCAAGTCAATACTTCAATATGTTGCACAGGACTTATTTATGCCCATCGAGCATCAATGCTTATCATGGGTGAGCAAGAGCTACTCTAAATGGACCTTAGAGCAAAGCTCCTTTGGATTTATCTTGTTCTCCATCTGAAAGACTGTTTCTATTCAGTTTTGTTGATAAGTTTTACAACAAGTAGCTCAAAATTGACAATCTAATTCAATTATTAACCAACTTAGGTTGTTAATGTTGATCATGTAAACATTTCATTCTTTGTGAAGGAAGGGTGAGTCTTGGTGCAATAATAAGATTCTTCTATTATGGTTAGATGTCATAAAGTTGGAAACATGAAAATAGTTTCTCTATATACATACGGGAGTAAGGCTGTATATGTCTGACCCTTTGTGGCGATCTGCTGCTACTTTTTTTTTTTTTTTTAATTGTACATCGGGAAACTGAAAAATGAGCAGCAGAGCATTACCGAGAAAATGTTGCAGTGCCCAGGATCAGCCAGGTGAGCCATCAAGTTCTCGATCGGACCCTCTCCGGTATAAATAGCTTGGAACCAAAACCCCATAAAAGCGAGCATTGCTAATCTGCCATTCTTGATTTCCTTTGTCCTCAGCACCATCACCGGCTCCGGCGAGCCGCGACCCCACATCATGAAGTCAAACCAAAGACCACCAGGGTAACCCACATCAGGTTTAGGATTCTTTCGATTTGGAAACTTGGGTTCAATGTCAACGCAACCAGGCTTTATATAGTCAGCCCATCTCCTTCCCTCTACCCATCCCATTAGAATCATTTGGACTATAAACAATGTCACAGGGTCTGCGAAATACTGCTGAGCCCCGGCCTCGTACCATGAGAAGTTCTCAAGGAAGCCAAACTTCTCGAGGCATTCAGGGACAAGAATTCCAGCAACAGCAAGCATTGCCCATCTGCCATGCATCAGTTCAGCCTGTGCAAACCATCGAAGAAGTTCTGGATCGGAACCTGATGCATTTGGGATAATTAAAAAGATAACAAGTAATTAAGCAGTGTTCAAGTGAAACCTCTAGGAATAATATATGAGAAGAATGATGTGAGTGCTCTTCTAATGTAAATAAAGAGAAAATAGAACTTTTGATTTTAACTTATTTGTAAAGTTTTCTATCACATGCAGAGAATACCATTCCAAAGATTTCAGTATTAGAAGAACACTTGATCATTGGCATATGTAGCTCTGTTGTGATTGAGTACTGAATGCTTACCCAGTCCAAGAGGATCGAAGCCATAATCTCCAGGGAGACTGCAAGATTAGATTAAGAAAAATCATTCACTATCGTAAAACATTAGAACTCTGTCAAGTGGCAAAGATAAGCATCTCTCTCTCAAAAAGTAAGGGAGGCAACAGCCACCCGAATGAGGTCATAAATAAATTGAAGTCAGGGGAGGAAAAATAAAGTCACCTTCCATCAAGCCATTCTGGAGGGGTGCTTCCAGGGAACCACAGAGGCCTGTCTGGTGGGAGGGGTTCACACACACTGGACACCCCTTTAGTTGCATTTGTTCGACTTGGTAGTCTTGCAAAGTCTTGATTATTCTTGAAACAGGGTTTGGGGCCTTCACCCTGTCATCAAATAATACATTTCTGATCGAATAACAACAACAATAACAAGAGTGCTTGTCAAATAAAGAAGCTAAATCTCTTGCGACCCATCCTACATTCGACCAAAACATTTCTTCTATCTTCATACTTTTAGAGCAACCTTGCTATATGTTTAGAGCTTCTACGGTCATAAAGGTGATGGTATTGCAATTTATTGATTTGCCAGGACACTACTGAGGAACTACAAATGCTGTAAGGTATTGAATTGTTGAAAGAAGACGCAGTGTGAAGGAAAACAAGGAGAGAAGAGGATTAGAATGGTGACTTACAGACCTGGGTTGGACGTTGCAGAATGCAAAGGAACCAATAGCCAGTGCCATGGATAAGTGATTCAATACCAGTACTCAAGAGAGCTGGCTTTATCCACCGGCAGCTGGGTATGGATGGACACAACATGCTGTGGATATGAAACCAATGCCAAGTTGCCAGGTGTCAGAGACCCTTTAGAGCTGGGCTCACCCAATCATCTGGAATTGTGGGCCAATGAACACTTGTTTTCTTTCTGCAAGCAAGAGGCATCAACGAGTACCCAAAACATAGTACATGGCTCCTCTCCCCCAAAGCGGCCCAGCCCATTAACTTCAACAGGAGGGACACATCCCTTCCAGCTCAAAACAAACAAACGAGCTGGATGGAATATAATGAAAATTTAAGTCAGATTTGGGCAGGGGCCGCGCGAACGCGTACCCCCTCTATCACAAATTATGACGTCCACTCTCCCACTTGGGGAGATGGTAGGCCAGGGCCCCCTCCAAGTGCAATGAGGGCCCCTGACCTAGGCCATGAGCCTTCTTGTTCACCCATTGACCCCGTCCAGGTAAGTATGGATTTAAGAAAGCCCAGCGTCTATATTTATGCACCTTCCGGCGCTCTCGTTCCTTTTTAACATCCGATGTGGGACTAAATGTTGCAAGCATCCACGTCGGGGTTCACATTTTTGGCAAACGGAGAGCTATGCGAGCGGAGTTACGAGAGAATATACTTTCAATTCCGCTTATGCCTCTTTTGATTTGCTGATAGGATAATTGATTAGATTAAAGGAATATAATTTGGTTAGATTAGATGGAAACAACCACTTGGATGACAAATCAGAACAGCAAGTTTAGTGAGAAGAAGGAAGTCCGAAACCCAGATCAAATCGTCTCAATTCAGTATTTGAGTCTCAGTGATTCAATCTGGAGTACCTCAAATCACATCTATTGCATATATGTGGTAAAATAATGTCTTGTATGCTCAAAATATATTTACTCATACTATACAAATATAAAAGGAGAATTTTTTTTGTGAAAATGACCACGTTCAATAGACTCCCAAAGACACATCATGTTGTACCCGCATAAATGTGATGCAACATTGGCATTGAAATTTTGATTCTCTATTAATTCTATCTTCCATGCTTATGCTAAATTAGGAGATACTCTTCAATAAATAGAAAGAAAACTAAAATAGTCATCTTCTTTATCCACCACACAAGTCGAATTCTACTCATGTCCAACTCTATTCACGTTCTGTTATACAGACCTTTAGTAGGATTCATATTTTATTTGTGCCAATCTCCATTTGAGGATAAAGCACCATGCACTGTCTATAGTTGGGGGTGCATGCTCGATTAGCTCATTGTACAACTATACTTGATGTACTCTAAATCTTAGCTCATTGAATCAAATCCTATATATTTCATTTGACCACTTTATATATTTGTTACCACTTTGTGTGAAACCATATCATTTCAATCGCCTTCAGTTCCTATTACTTAATATATAGAGCTGTTGCTTGCAACTCTTGTTAAGATTTAAAGATAATTGCTTTTATGCAGGAGGCCATGTGTTCGAAATTAGACAAATAGATAACAATAAATGCACCAACACTTGCTCTTAATTATTGAATACGCAACTACCTAATGGATGATAAACAAAGTACTCATTGAGGTATGATAAACCAGCTTCCCTCCTTAATTTGGTCACAAATCCTAACTTTGTTAATTTGGTTAGCCATTAATATCAGAGAAACTTGGGAAAATAAGCAGAGCGAAATGGAAAAAACCATCAAATTGGTGTGACATTACGAGGTATTTTCTGAAGTGACTATGTTCTGCAAAATGCCTAAAAATAATTATGGGAAGAAAAACTAATGGTATTTCCCCTATATATAACTATTTTGGATCCATGGTATCAGTATTTTTGAAGACTAATTCCACTCCACAAAATTCCAGAAACCATCAAATTTGGCATTCCTTAAAATATCCTGTGCCTAACCACCTTACTTTTGCAAGTTAAACAAGTTCCTTAATATCCTTCACTGCTGTAGTCCCCACATTCCGTTTAGGGGACCCCATCCCCTCCATCCTAACATTGACATTTCACCAGAATCCATTAGTCCTTTCCACTCTCCTAATGAAAGCGTCAACTTACCTAACCCACCGGAGTACTTTGCTTTATAACAACCGAAGAATCTTATAAGCAAGACATTTCAACCCAATTCATCTTCGGTGCATGTAACTAATTAAAAGCTTAACTACAAAACATTATTGATAATATTAAAATACTGGTAATTAAGTTCAAACTTTAATCTAAATTTGTATCGCGGAGAATTTGGATCCAGCTAGAATTCAAACTTTAATCTAGATTAGTGAGTACCACCGCAGTGGTAGTCCGATGGAACAGGTCTTTGCTTTCCAACTAAGTGATCAGGATTCGAGTCATAGTGGATGCCGTGGCTTCGATTAAATACTAAGATAATAATGAATAGAAGCAAGTTATTCTTAGCGGTCTGAATGTGGGGTCTAGAAGATGTACTCATCAGTTAGATTTGTCCATATGGTGGGAGGAAATCGAACATTCTCCAACAGGATCTGAAACTTTATGATCACAAAGAGAAAGGTAGCTATGCCGGAACGCCCCTTTCAACCCTTTTCTGTACCCAAAAAAAAATCTGAATTAGTGAGTAAAATTTTTCTCTAAATTTAGATTTATAACTGTTCTTGAAGCAGCTAAATTATCTTCATTCAAATAGGATATAACTATATGAGTTGACATATCATATTATCATAAATCTATATCAAATATAGATAGATATTGTGAGAATAAAGTCATGTCAGGTCAAATTGCATAGATGTTGTGAAAACAGAAGTCATATCTAGTGGTATTTGCCTTTTTTTTTTTTTTTTTAATAATCCAATATCAAATGGCCCAAAATTGCCACTAAACAAGCCAATCAGAAGCCTACTAGTTCATAATACATAATTCTAAGTAGAGTTTTAGATAAATTACACTTCTAATAATGATCCATCAAATAATTAGACTTCTAAGCTTATCTCATAAAGTTTTGAACAAATCTGAAGACAACTCAGCCAATGTCAGTCCAACTGTCGGATCCTAAAGTTTACAAATAAACGAGCTCCCAATCATGAGAAATAAAAGATCTAAATTCCATTTATTATTCACACCAAACCTTGCATCATTACTAATAACTTAATCCTGTAACCAAAAAAAAAAAAAAAAAACTTAATCCTGTCACCGACGGCACAACTTCCCAGTATTCCCCCCAACCATCAACTGTTGGATCACAATCCGACGGTTATCATACGTTCAGCATTGGAGGGATTAGAGGAGTCCTCATTTGGGAATTACATCGCCTTGATGAGGGTTTTTTCGTCACGTAAATCTGTCGCTTCCCCGTCCTCCGTCTAACTACCGATAAAAGCCACCAACCCTCGATCTCCCTCTTTTCTTCCAGCTCACTCCACATCCCGCTCTTTTTAAATCCGGTTTGCCCATGGCCAAAACCCTAGCTCCTCAAACCTTAATAATGCACCTCCAATTCCCGATCCCTCTCCTCTCCTTCTGTCTGGATCCACTTCTCCTGTCCGAGATCTTTACGTCGACCTAAATTTCACCTCTTTTGGTGGAGAATTTCCGAATATCCGGTGGTTTTTTCTTTTTTATGTGTTATTAATTTGTGTCATTGTTTGGATTGGTGGGGTTTGATTGTGATAATGGTGGAGATCGGGAGGTTCTCCTTCCACAACCTCCGGCGGTCGCTGCAGGCGTTTTTCTCGACCCCCAGTACTCTCTTTTTGGTGCTCTGGGTCGTGGGTTTCGGGACAGTGTTCCTATGGCAGAGCAGCTCCGTCGACGGGCTCCGGTTCTTCCGGCGGGTGCTGCCGGTGATGGCGGCGCCAAGGCTCCGGCCGGTGTCGTACAATATCACGGATTTTGGTGGAGTTGGGGATGGAGTGACACTGAATACTAGGGCGTTTGAGCGGGCGGTGGCGGCGATCGCGAGGCGCGGGAGGAGGGGCGGCGGGCAGCTCAATATACCGCCTGGAGTCTGGCTGACAGCGCCGTTCAACCTCACCAGCCATATGACTCTCTTTCTTGCAGAAGGTGCCGAGATTCGTGGAATTGAGGTGAGATTAGTTGTTTTAGTTCGTTATCACCTGTTTTTATTTTATTACTGGAAATTTGTAGTCTTGCTAGCCTAAGCTGATGAGACTATCAGGTAAAGAAACGATATAGGGAAGGTTTGGAACTTAAAAGACGTTTATATCTCTTAAGTCAACTTGGCGTTTCTGTATGATAAAATAGAAGTTCTATAAGAATGACATATCTGTCCATTAACTTAGAATTGTAACATTTTACCTTCAAGTTGATGCTACCATGTAGTGTAATGTATCTAAGTCGAGGCCTTTGCTGTAGAAATTTGCTAATTAACAGTTAATTTTGACATTAGGAGTGGATGACTTCATTTTAAAGTAACTATTGTCTTTATGAAGTTAAGTTGGTAGTGCATGACAGGGTATTGATTTCCTTAAAAGGTGAGTGGTTTTGTGTTGTTGCAAAGTTGCAGTCCCTATTTTGACAATGATAGGAGACCCAACTTCATGCTTTTTCTGTAAAGGCATAACTGTTATCAATCTTGTAACATATGGAGGTTGTAGTCATATATTTTGCTTGTGTAGTTGATAACACCACATGTGATTCTTCTCCTTTTTCATTCCATTCGATGTGATAATAATTCCCACTGAGTAGATAGCAATAATTGAGGATTTGATCTGATAAACATCAAATAATCATTGTTATGTCTGTTGAGACTGGAGTCTCAAGTTCATGAGCTTATCCATCTTACCTTCCCTACCTTTTGAAATAATATAAAGATGCTATATTTGCTGAACTGCACGAGAAGACAATGTGACATAATCAATAATGAAACAAACTCAAAAGGAAGAATTTTCCTTAATTCATAAAGTTGTTTGGGAGGTTTTGAACCTCTTGGTCTCTATATTATGATAACTAGGTCTCTAATCTCTGATTGTGAGTTCTCTTGTTCGTCCTTGTATTCAAAATATGAACTTCCTTGTGTTGTAACTATGAGGGAAACTGTAGTCACATGACAGAAAATATAACTTCTTAGAATCTAATTATTTGATCTTCGATAATATTTCTTGGAACTATGGATGCTTGAGACTCTGAGAGTGGCTATTACAAAATAGTACTTAACCTGCAGTTGAAGCATTTATTATAAATAAAATCAAAGTACTTATAGGATTCTTGTTCATTTTTGGAGAACATCTATTTTAACTTTTCCTCAGTGGACCTTAGTCCATATTTTTCTGTTCTGCTTAATACCAGGTTATAGTCATTTAGTGAGAAATATGCCTCACTTATTTAAGGCTTCCATTTTTCATCATACAAGTTTAGAAGGCCATTAATTACCATTTATTATAAAAGTTCCCCTATGCTGCATCTTGTGGATATGGGAGAAGTATTTTATTTAACTTTGCAATCCTTCTACGCCGCAACAGGATGAGAGATATTGGCCATTAATGCCTCCATTGCCATCATATGGATTTGGGAGGGAACATAAGGGACCTCGATATGGAAGTCTGATCCATGGCCAGAATCTGAAGGATTTGGTTATAACAGGTTAGTGCATTTGCTGCATTTTATATCTTCAAGGTTTCCTTCCTAGCATATAAAATTAGTAAAACAAAATTCTGTTGGGAAAACTATATGAATTGCAGGCTAAACATAATGATTGGTGTATATGTACTATGTCAAGGTTGTGTGGTGGTGATTAAAGTACGATAATTTTGATAAACAACTTATATAAATCAAGGGGAGGAAAAGAAAAAGGGAAAATAGAGTTCACATGTAAAACCTGCAAGCATGATTTCATCAGCTCTCTTAACGTCACTTCTTGGAAGAAGTACTTGTTGAAGTTGCCTTGTAGCTGCACCTTGTCTCCTTAAAGTTTTTTGATTTATCTTAGTAAGCTGTAACTTATCGATGAAATCATCAGCATCAGCTTAAATGTATCTTAGTTTACCTCTTTAGTGCTTGGAGAATGTTAAAACCAACTAGCCAAAAACAGGAAATGCCTCTTTACCTTATTCTGATTAGAATGAAGACTTTGGCTAGGACTCAAAGCCTTCACGTGGAAATACTTGATCATAATGAAAGACTGTAGCATAACCTACCATAACTATAATTGTTAAGCTTTGTCCCAACTATTCAGGAAAGAACACTATGTCACCGAAACATAGAAATTCACGAATGACTATAGCCATATATAGCAACAGTTAATGATATTTGTCTCTAAAATTTAAATGTCAAGCCAAAGTCTCTCAAAGTATTAATTGCTAATTAATTTAAGGAAATTTATTTTGAATCAAGCTTCTAATATGAATATTTACCAGTATAGACTTATCACAGAAAAAATGCAGCTAAAAGCTTATATTCTTCTGTTCACTAAATCTGACTTAATTATTCAGTGTTCAGAAGCAAATAAAAAGTTCCCTTTACCCAAATCCATTATTTTTGCTAAGCAACCATTCATAATTAGTGAAATTGAATTTGTATTTCTTGCCTTATTTCCTCAGAAAAATTCCAACACCAGCGCTTAATAGTTACCTCGTATTCTAATATTTCGAGAAGAGGGGGGGGGGGGGTGGTAAGAGGATGCCCTAACTAAGATCGGAAGCTAACAAATGACAGTTGTCTGATTTTCATTATTGCAAGAGTTCAACCTTCTTCCATTCATTTGGTTCAGGACGCATAATATCATATTGATAAATGCTTGCTTTCCAGTTCACATGTAATCTACTTTTAGCAACAATGAATATAGATTTGGAGAGGTTTAACATTGTCAAAACTTTCGTTTCTATCAGGAAAGAGTAAAGTTGTTAAATTAGAGAATAAATAAACTTCTTTCAAGGACTTTAAGCTATGAATAATTTCCTTTTTAACAAAAGAAAAAGGTACAATGGTAGTTTGATAATGCTATCGAAACCATCCTTTGAGTAAATTATGATCTTGCATGACCTTATAAGAGTCTGAGAGTTACTAAATGCCCTGCTATTTTAGTGTTTATGTTGCTTGCCAGCTATTTTTGGATGTATTTTGTTCTTTGAAATTGAAAATTTTGAATTATTAACAAGCAAGATGGTTGTGGTTTGCTTGCTTATATGTTTTCTTCCACTTGTCCCACAGGGCACAATGGTACCATAAATGGACAAGGTCAAGCATGGTGGACAAAATTTCGCAAAAGACTTCTCAACAACACTAGAGGGCCTCTTGTGCAGATCATGTGGTCCAAAGACATAGTTATTTCCAACATAACTCTGCGTGATTCTCCCTTCTGGACACTCCATCCCTTCGATTGCAAGAATATAACCGTCACAAATGTTACCATCTTGGCTCCTGTTACTGGAGCTCCAAACACAGATGGCATAGATCCCGGTAAGAGTGCATTGTAAGGCTTTAACACCTTTATTTTCTCTATATGATGCAAACAGCTGTTTGCAGAGATTGATGGATATATTTGGTTTCCTGGCAGCTTTGGAAGTCAGGCATATGCTTGCACATATAGGTTATACTATATACTTAGTTTTTCTTGAAGGTTCTTAAAATGGGTTGGCAAGTTGACAGAAAATGAGCCCATGCCCGAATACTGTCTTCTTGTCAACCAAACATTATTCAATGCCACCCCATCCTCCTCTTTTTTCCTTTTCTATGATGCTTGCTTTGTAAGCTTCTCTGATTTATGTTTGGAGAAACCCATTGCATTGATAACTTGTACATCTACTACTCGAGGAATAAATTTAGCTTGCACATTTTAGGAATTCTTTGATATCTTTTTCTTTCTCTATCTGTTCAGTCTATCAAATCCTTATTGCTGCTCATGGTCTACGCAGATTCATGTGAAGATGTGGTGATAGAGAACTGTTACATATGCACAGGTGATGATGGAATAGCTATAAAGAGTGGTTGGGATCAGTATGGAATTGCATATGGGCGTCCATCCACTAACATTTTAATCCGCAATCTCACTGTTCGCTCTGTGATGAGGTGAGCCTCTTTTTCTTGGTATTATCTTACATCTTTTTGCACATTAAGCTTTTTATGTATTCATGACCTGTTTCGTTGCAAATTGGATGGCATGATTTATCTAGGCTTCTTGATAATTTTGCACCTGTAACCTGGTATCTTTTAGTTGAAAGTGGGGACTAGAATTTTGAAGATGGAACTGGAGTCCCAAAACCCAAACAAGCAATGAAAAACTTCGAGTCAATATCAGCTGTTAAAAGTGCTGATGATTACTGTTTGAATATCCCAAAACTTGCTGTGCTTGGACATAAGATCAAAGACATGGTCTTTAAAATGTCAAGGAAGCAAGTTTCCTGAGCCTCACCAAGTCCACAACTCCGGCACATGAAGTCCAGATTGTCCATGGCTTTGAAATTTTTCAATGAAGTTTGTGAATTTCATCAACCATTTAGGAATCAAGGTATAATTCACAAAGTTATTCAACTGGTTGTCATCTCATGAATTATTGACTATTTTTTTTTTGCAAAAAACACAGGGTAATGTGCATATTCTTTCATACACACAATTACCATTTATCTGTATTCCATCATTCATTTCTTGTACAATTGACTATTTTCACATTTTTCCTTGTATTGTTTCTAGCATCTTCAATCTTGAAGACTCTTCTTCATGTTCCTCTGGTGATTAGCAGTATAACCACATGGCCACTTATTTTAGGCATAAATCAGGGATCGACATTTCACATCCATCCTGGCTCGGCAAAAACAAAATTCTCCCCCTCTCTCCTTTTTTGATAAAGAAAATGAAGAAATTGCCATGTTTTACCTTCTCAATGCAGTTTTCTTTAGAACTGCGTGCTACCGCAGGTAGATGCACTGCATGTCATGTGGGTTGTAGGATAGCATTATAGCCCCTTGAATTAAAATACCTCCTTGTACAATTTGGTAGCAAATCTGTTTTTTTCAGCAGTTTTTCCAGCATCTTCCAACATACATAATGCAAGCACGGTAGAAGACCTTAACCATTGTTATTATGTGAGAAACAGAAGTTAATGCAATTCAGTTTGGTTATCAAGACCTAATTTGGAGTTGCACTGTTGCATTTCTAACTACTGTTTTAAGAAATTAAAGCTATTGTTCTGCTGAACTTATGAATCAATTTCATTAGACTTTCAGCCGCTTCCCACTCTAAATTAAAGTATTTTTATTGCCCAGTGCTGGAGTATCAGTAGGCAGTGAGATGTCTGGAGGAGTTTCGAATGTTACGGTGGAAAACCTTAATGTCTGGGAGTCAAGGCGTGGCATCAGAATAAAGACCGCCCCTGGGAGAGGGGGCTACATCTGCAACATATCCTACCACAATGTGACCCTTGATAATGTTCGTGTTGGCATCATGCTTAAGACTGAATACAATGAGCACCCTGATGAAGATTTCGATCCGAAGGTTGTTCCCCTTATCGAGAACATAACCTTCAGTGGGATTCATGGCCAGGGAGTCCGTGTCCCAGTTCGGATCCTTGGCAGTGGGGACATCCCCGTGAAAGGTGTTAGCTTCCGTGACATGGCAGTGGGTATAACCTACAAGAAGAAGCACATCTTCCAGTGCTCATATGTTCAGGGACGTGTGATTGGGTCCATCTTCCCTGCACCATGTGAGAACCTCGACCTTTATGATGAACAGGGGCAGCTGGTGAAGCGATCAGTGTCACATAACAGCACCGACATTGACTATGACATTTGAAAAATTTGTTTAGATGGAGGACTGCTGGGTTATTATTCCTCAGCGGTGATAATTCTGTCAAGCATCTATGACCAAGTTTTACTTCTCCCCTTTGTTTTTGTTTTCCCTTTTTTTTAGGGGGCTTGTACATACAGCGGGTATTTGGTTGGAAGGAATTGGGCTGTTTGAAAGAGAGGAGTCCTATTCCATTTCAATTCTGATTCTGGAGTGGTATGGGAATAGTTTAGTCCTTTTAAAATTTAATCATGATTCTTTTCTAAAGATTCAAATTTCTATTCTCATTCTAATTCTGGCGATGAAGCAAATATTTCAAAGCATATAGCTATTTTGATTCTCATTTCAATCTATTTTGATTTCTATATCAATCCTTTTGATTCTGATTTCATTCGAGAGTTGCTATCAATTATTTATATTTTTTGAAATATCAAGTAATATGCATGGTCATTTCATCATCTTGCAGCAGGTTGTTGTCTGCCCTCAAAATTCTTGAATACCTAATTTTGTAGATGAAATTCACAGCTGAGAACTTACTGGATTTGAAGTTGAAATTTGGAAGAGCGGGGGAGATTCTTGTATTCCATGTATCTGTATTTCCTCCAACCGATGAAAGAGTACCTGGTTGTATCATGGTTTCAAATGACAACTTGACAAGTATTTCAATGGTATAGCAGTTTTGGTGCTGCTCTATTCGGCTGTGAACATAGGATATATAATGCCCGATCTAGCAGTATATGTTAAACAATAGGAATTAGACAGTATGATAGTTTTATAGTATGCCGTGAACTTAATGTCCAAAATTTAAAAATGAAATTTTAGTGCATCTTTTGACCTTTCTAAGCTGTCATGTAATTATACATAAAAAAAGCCTGCAATAATAGTTTTTGAAAAAAAAATGGTACTTATTTTGGCTTCATAATTGTTTATAATATTTGATATAGCATTTAGGACAGTTCTACACCGGCTGTTGCTCATAGTATCATCCAATCAGTCTATCCTATTGATCAATTGACAAATACAAAAGTTACAGTTTTCATGAGAACAATTGAAAACCTCGTTGTAAATTAAAATAATCTTAATTCAAGTAATTTTGGACCATTATAACCGTTATAATGTTTAAGAAAATGGCTGTTATAATCTGATAATGGCATCAATGAGACCTTGGTCACGAGCGTGGACTGACTCGCCGCCAAGGCACGTGACTCTCCACCTCCCTCTAATTCTTCTTCTCTTCTCTCTCCCCCCTCTTGTGTGTGTGGAGAAGGCATGGGTTCGAGGAAGATGAAGGCTTCAGAGATCGCTGCTCTATTGGATCTGAAGCCCCACCCTGATGGAGGCTTCTACTTGGAGACTTTACGGGACTTCTCCATCACTCTCCCCAAATCTCAGCTCCCACCCCACTGTAAGCATATTTCACTTGGATATTATCGGCTATAAGCTTGAAAAATCCCATAAAAGCTTGTTTTTTTTAGCCATATACTGATTGCTCTTTTGATTTTTATTTGGATCCTCTCACTCTCATCATTTCTAATGGATACATTTTTTATTGCTGTTTATTTTTATTTTAGACGGTGGATCCGGTAAAGTTTTGATCTTGGCATTGAGTATTGTTGAGTACTCGAGTGGGTATTCATTAGTCGTTCCAGCATTTTATTATATTTTGATTGTTGTTAAGTATAATCAATTTGTCAGAATGGATGAAATTTCTTTGATTCATCACTTCTTTCTTGGTAATCTAAGCTTATTCTTTGATTGGTGTGAGTGATTCTCTCTTTTGATGTGATGGAAACCCCTGATTCAAGTAGGGGTTGGAGAATTGGAAATAAAGGTTAGGGTTAGGAAGAGTGCATTAGTATTTCCTCGTTGATTTGAAATCCACATATTCTAGTTATTGATATTAGAACACAATCCAAAATATGAAATCACCTCAGCCATCTATAAGCAACAACTTTTTGAGTTTAGATATTAGCAGCATAATACTTAGCCAAATTTTCTCATAATAGTTGGATAATTCACTGTTCTTATCTCAAATTAACTTCATGAGTGAAGTGAACGCAGACCCTATTTGAGTAGCCATATCTCTTTGGAGACTTTATTTTTGTTTGCTCCTTTTGTAAATATTACTTTCTTGAGGTTTATGCTATGTTGGTCATCATTCCATTGACACAGATAAGCACTGCTAATATGCTACTAATGTAATGGCTGAGATTAATGGTTATATTAATCACCAGATATTAAAATGAAAGCATAAAATGGTATTTAATTTCCTTATTATGTTGGCTGATAGAGTGATTTATCGAAACCGGTATATCTGATGTCTCCATATTTCAAACAAAAAAAAGAGGGAAGCAGAAAGAAAGAACTTCTGTAAACAAATTTCCTGATTCAACTTGGTGTCAGTCACCTAACAAGATTACCAAGATATTGGAGTGTGAAAAACTCTGGCTGACCCACACTCTCAGAAATAATTATATTGAAATAAGTTCTGATTCAGCTGGCAGTGAAAACGAATTAATTGTTAATAGGAACAAGTGGTGAAGGAGGATTCATGAAGTTGAAACCAGACTGTTGGGGACAGTGTTACTTGTTATTTGGTTATTAGTACTCTCTTTGAAGCATTACATCCTCTAACTGAAGCTTTTGTAGACAAGGTGGATCGTCCTGTGAGCTCAGCCATCTACTTCTTGCTGCCATCAGGAGGCATTGCTCCCTTCATCGCATCCCTTGTTCTGAAACCTGGCACTATTATATGGGAGAGCCTCTGACGGTTAGAAAATTAATTCTAGCAGCTAATATAAACTGTGTTACTTAAACATAGACTGCATTATTTTCATGTAATACCAACCTTTTTTCTTTGCTTTGTGTCATTCTTCTGATCTCAACCTCAACCAGGTGTTTGAGCTACTTGATGATGGACAGATCAAGCTGACAGTCGTTGGACCGGACCTAGAAGCCGGCCAGCACCTGCAGTACACGGTACTACCAAATGTCTGGTTTGGTGCGTTCCCAACCTTGGATGTTGAATCCTTTGCATCAGATGGCAGTGCTCTTGTCAAAGCTCCAGACAGGGACCCTGAGCAGCATTATTCTCTGGTTGGTGTCACCTGTGCCCCTTCATTCCAGTTTGAGGACAATGAGTTAGCCACTCTTGCTGAGCTCAAGGTTCTCGCTCCCAATGTTGAACCCTTCCTCAGCTACCTCATCCCTTCCAAATCCTAGCCAAACAAGCGATAGTCCATCAGACTGGATCAAAATGAGCTTGTTTTCTTCCTTATGTGGCTGCAGTTGTTCGAACTCTGAACATTTTTCCTCTGAGCTACATATACTGCCTGTGAAATTTCGAGTTGGATGAGAATCTTCAGCTGCAATGGTGGAATGTGTGGACTGTGTCAATGGAAATAAATTACTATTTAGCATACTGGACTGCTGCCTAGCTTTTGCACCCGTCTTCCAAATGGAGGAACTGGGCAAGTTACATGTGTGAAGTTCCAGGTATTTGACACAACATTACCAAGGTAATTTTACTAGATGAGTATTTCCCCACTAAAATAAAATAAGTGAAAAAAACAAGATTTACTACCCTCACCAAAATTGAAAAAAAATAAAGAAGAGATCTACTATGTACAGATTAAGCTATTAAACAAATAATATTGACGGTATTATACATGTAGCATCTTCATATTAGAACTTATTAAAGTTTGATTTGCATCATTATGCTTGATAAAAGAAATGATGGAAGCTCCAATAAGAAAATATCGGAAGGGAAAAATGCTTCTAAGATGCAGATAATCTTTCAAACTTGCTATTGATTTACCCTGGTGCAAGGTTTTATTCAATTTGATTAAGATTTGGAATAGTATTGCACATGGTTTCCATGTCCCATGCTAGCACGGTACATACCATGGTACGACTTCATATCAATTATAATTTATGTATGCGGAGCAGTACAACCTTCATACTGGATGATGCATCCCGTTATTTGGATGGATTTTCAATTGGTCTGATGTGCTTATAGAATTACCTGTTGAGATAAGATATGCAACTCATCATATTCCAATTTGTCCAGCCACACTCTATATTTAGCCTCCTTACTACAATATATATCAGCTTTTACGCAACATTATTGTTTTTATAAATAACTTCATGCCTTCATCTACAAATTAGTGAAAGGGACTTCTTAATTTTGGCTAGGGATATTTTGTAAAATAGGATCAAGAATCCGGTTACGCTAAGTTTGTACTAGTGCACCTTCTGTCCTTAAATAGTGGTCCCAAAATGATAAGGACCCCTTTTGTAACATTGGAAAACTTTTTCTTTTCAATCATTCGCAAAATGGCACCAAAGTACCATGCTTTGAACCATTCATCTACTTATTAGTAGCATCTATGCAGAAAATTCCTTCTATTTGTCATGAAAGTGAATTGGCCGCTATGTTAGGCAACTTTTGAGGTTAACATGGGATTGGGTTATCTATGCTCAGACACCCATCAATTAAAAAGGCAGGGCAGAAAGAGAACATGTTAGAGAGTAGGCGACAGATACATGGGTCCATAGACACTCCTTATCCTGAAAATTAGAATAACAAAAATTTCATTTTGTAAAAGATGATTATATCACTAAAGTTCAGGGATAATCTCAGCATCTTTATGTTCTTCCCTCTTTTTTTAGTTGTCTTTCCCAAGTCAGGATATGGCATTGCTTGCCTAGTTTGTTGTAGGGTCCACAAAAGCACATGCTGCATGTCTGATTCAATTGTATTGCATGCAGTCAAAGCAAAGGCAGAGAAGCCTATCCCTTTCACTCACAATATAGAAGCAAACTAATTCTTTCTTTACTTCACATTTTTACCATTTCTATCAAGAAAAATTACCATCATCAAATTGTTATATATTAATCTTGTAGAGAGGAAATATATGCTCTATAACATTCGACGAAATACCACAAATTTGCAACTAGAGCCCATATGAACTTCAAATAGAATCAAATAATTGCTCCCATGAGCACTTTTGGTCAAATGTCATTGTCCATTTGGAAGCATCTCCTTTACTTCAAAGTGCTGGTAACTAATCTTTTTTGACAATAAAACCAGAGATCTCGTGCAAAACAAGCACAAAGACATTCATAAAAATCCAAAGCAAGAAAATCTTTGGAGGTATTGAGAGAGACCATGATGATTTTCTAGCTTTATTGTATACAGCTGTCACAATTTTTATCTCTGGAGCAAGTTTTCATCGAGCATATCTCTTTTCATACAAGATAAAGTCTAGGAGCTGAAATGTCAAGAAGCTATTTGTCTAGGCTAATGGTACGTTGGATCAGTCTATAATGATAAGAGTTGAAGAGATTATACATAATTATTCTATATCTACATAGAGTTGGACTACATATTTTACATTTTACTTCTTAAAAAAAATGGTTGATGATCTTAAAATCAATCATAGGCTATTCAAATTGAAGATTCAAATAGTTGAATATTGTCTACACTACAAAAAAATATTTGATGATCAAAATTTATATATTTTGACAATTTTTAACCAATGCATCATGTCAATGCAAAAATGAATTATGAATTATTTCAATTGCATTAATATGGTAATACATGATAGAACTTAGAAATTGAAAATCCATATATGGATCATTATCTATATATATTAAAAATATAAGTGATTTTGATGATTAAATCATGTAAAATAAAATATTATACTATTAACACCATCCATTTTGATGCCTACTTGATATTTTGGTTAAAATGATAAGATATATAAAATTTTAGTTTTTAAGTATTTTTAATTGTATAAATCATGTTCAACAATTTACATCTCCATCATTAGTTTTGAATCATCAATTCCTTTTTCAAGAAATTAATAGATATATACATATATGAGAGGTCAATAGATAGAAGAAACCCTCCATCAATTAAGTTCTAGTTATCCAACCCTGATGAAGATGAGTCTTGTACTCTTAAGTTTGTGGCACAATCATCAATTAGTTTCACCAGCAACACAAGTCCATGCTTCTCATGCTAGACTCCACACATACAATCCATGCTACAAAAGCCAGCTAATCCAGAATTTCAAGCTCTAGGCATGCCATTTGATTGAATATATATATATATATAGAGAGAGAGAGAACATATCAAGTGAGAGGAGTGGCTTAATATGAGAGATGAGAGGATATAATAATAATTCTTGAATCCATATCAACGGTTCAGATGAGAAAGCGGTTGTTCAGACTGTCCAAATATTTTTAAAATTTATTTATTTATTATTTTTTTAATTTTTTTAATACGTACGATGCTCATCTGAACTGTTGACGTGGATCGAAAAATTATTATTATATCCTCTTATCTTTCACATTAAGCCATTTCTCTCACTTAATACACTCCCTATATATACACACACTTAAACTTACCACTTTGATGTACTTCATTCTATAAGGATGAAAGGAATGAGCAAAAAATAAAAGAAATCTAACTTAAACTCCCGCACGTGTTGGAACTGGAAGCTTCCAAATCCACACTAGATGAAATATCATTGATCCTTGATGGATATTTGAAGATCTATCATATTCCAGCAAATTCTACAATCGACGAGTTCTACTTGGTGGGACACTCAGGCACGTGCTTTTTTTCCCAAATGGGGAATGTTGTGATGGCCGTTGGTCACAATATTTGTCACTACATGGTTGCCCATTGCTCTCTGATGCGCTCCCGCATGTAGGGCCCAAACCACCCACTCCTCCTGGCATCTGACAAAGTAGACCAAAGGAAAATGGGCCCACCAATGCAGAAAGAGAGATAATTTCTGTTTGTTTATCGTTCGGGTAAATGAAGGATACCCCTTCCTTCGTACCCGTCGGCCATTGGATCTTCCATTGCACATATCTCAAAGCATTTTGAATTCGGTTTTCATCAGGAACAATCCAACGGACATTGGGCGGGAAGGAGAAGGTGTATCCTTCCTTCGTGGAATGGATACAAGTACAATCCATATGTTTTTGATGGTCATAGATCGAGTTGTATGCCGCAATGCTATTAAAGGCCTAATTATTAGATGGAGAGAGAAATTATTGGTTGGAGCATGTCCATCAGCCTAATGTTGGACATATCCAACAACTTAGAAGTGTTATAAACTGCCAACAACTTAACCATTGTTTCCCACTAATATTTCTTATCTGAATCATGATGATCATGATG
The DNA here is from genome assembly GCF_000442705.2 of Elaeis guineensis. Taxonomy (NCBI): domain Eukaryota; kingdom Viridiplantae; phylum Streptophyta; class Magnoliopsida; order Arecales; family Arecaceae; genus Elaeis; species Elaeis guineensis. The sequence goes on from NC_026002.2 coordinate 14,814,092, forward strand.
GGCATTTGTTTGCAAACAAGCATACAAAAATGTTGTAGGTAAGGTTATCAAATTGTAATCCTGAAATGGTGACTTTGGAATCATTGGAGAACCTATTTCTAAAATGTCTACTTTAGTTCAACTACTCTAGTTATATTCTGGATACTTTGTTGTGACATCCTTTTTCTTTTACTGAAAGTACCATGTGTTGCATGATCGGTGTCAATATGCAATGGTGATGAAATTAATAATGGATGAGATATCTTGAAGGCAATTACATGGATCTTTTGTGGCAAATACTATGTGAGTGAAGAGCCCCACTTTCTGTTACTTTGGTGGTAAAGAAAAAGTTATTGAAGCATGACGGTATGTAGGCACCATACTTATGGCCTCCTGCTTCTTTGTTTTATTCTTTTTTTTGGAAAAAAATATATGGTAGATGAGCAACTTAGCAATTATCTGCTTGGTCTAGAAAGCATATTGATAATAATGTTAGCACATTGCTTAACAAAATCATCACCTATAAATTGTGTGTCACGAGAGCTAATCTCAGACAAATGGCAATATTTCTTATTTGAATCATATATGCTAATTTAAGCTGTTTGATTAGGTTAGGACTAGTTCAAACCTAAACTAGATCCTTCCATATTAAATTTAGGAGTAGGTCTTCGGCTTGAGGCTACAGCAATAGATGTCTAATTTATGCGGGCTTTGCAAATGTTAATTAAAACTTGCTAATTGGAATACGATAAAACCTTCAATTGTCACCATTATAGGCCCTATTTGTCAAGATTGTTAGCTTAGTTGACTAAGTTAGGTCCAATTTTCATGGAATTATAAACGGTTGGACTACATTTGAAAGTGGCCAACAGAAGATCAAGTATGCACGTGTCAGCAGCATAATAAGCCTCAACCCAAATTGCAACTATGTTCTCTAGAGAGAGCCATGCAGAGGATCCCAGTAGGAGAGAGTAATGGTCAAACCGGGCCAACCACCCCCGACCGGCCGGCCCCCCGATTTGAAGTCCACCACTTGGCAGCCAATTATGGCCCATCGATCAGACGGCTGTCATGTCAGAAGTTTCAAATCATACGATCCGGACCGTCTGATGACGACCCAACGACGGCGGACCCGAGCATTGCGGTACAGGGCCGGGGTGGAACATCGCCATCAGATGGACCCCAGCATTTCCCACGTGAACCTTTGTGGATGCCGAATCCAGACCGCAACCGAAGACCCATGTCCAATGGAACCCAAATTGGAACAAGTCCCACCCCTTGTTTTCTTCTCCCAAATAATTTAAAAACATCTTTGGATTTTTAAAATACAATGATCTGTATTATTTTATAAGGACACCCAGGAAGAGGCCCATATTTTGACCTTATGCTCAAGGCTACCCACCCTAAAATACGAATATTTAAAAAAAAAGCCATAATAATTGGACTGGAATTGGGAGTTGGGAATGGTTGTTAGATTCCATTCCAATATATTCTTCTGTTTGATAACTTATTTTATTATGAGAATGTTGATTTCAAGGAGTAAAACCATGCTTAATTAGATGGCTTGGATATCATTCTCCCTGGTTCAAGGTTTTTGCCTGAGTAAAAATAAATATATATTTTTATATAGTTTATTATTTCTATCAATTATTTACAAGATATATGACGAGAATCTGTTGTTATGATATATTGTATTCCATTGAGCCTTTTCATTTTCTAACATAATCGGATCAAGCTAATTAATCTTGATGGGAATTGATTTTCTCGGTAGAGTTTCTCATTTCTGATTTTCATTCTAGACAATGAAACATGACGTAAGTATTTAATTAAATCACATAAAAATTATCTCTATCAGTCATGGATTATCTTAATACATATATATCGTGCAAAGCATAGTCATAACTTTAGCATATAGGAACAATTTGATTTGATGAAATGATTCAAAATTCAAAAAAAAATAAAATTGATCAAAAATTTGAAAAGAGTTTGGATAACAAAGAATTATAAAAAACAATGAAATTAAAAAAAGATTAGATTTTTCAAGATTTTTTAAATTTATTATTTTAAAAAAAATATAAGAGAGGCAAAACTATTGAATGATAGCAACAGAAAATCACTGCTAGCAACAATATATGATATTTTAATACATAAAATTTGTTAAATTAATATGTCCTATCTATTTTATTTTAATATAAATGATAAAAAATTAAAAAAAAAAATTTATAGGTTGCTCGAACCACGTAATCTAATCAATGCACCTATTCCTCTAAATCAAGACAAAAAGGATCGATTCCACAGCCCAAGGGACTTTTTACTCATGAATAATTTATGAAAGAATCATAAAATTTATGTATAATTTGAGAATAAATGAATAACTCCAAACCAATTCAGTTTTAGAGAATAATTTGGAGGATCATTCTATCAAAAAAGAAAATCAAGAAAAACTATATAACTTTCAAATAAGTTAGAGAACATTATATCTACAATGCAGATGTGATTGAGATGGTTGGACTAGTCGACAGTCATATTCTTTCATTGGTCAAGCTTAATCTATTAGCTTAATTGCTTGCACGTCACGGACACATTTGAACAAGTATGTATAATATCTTTCATGAGAAAGGCATGCATAGCTAGCATTTCAACTCATATTCAACATTTTCAAACAATGATGGTGGTGATCACCATAACCATAATTACTGATATAATGAAGTCAAGCTATAATTCACATTCCACATTGCATTCAAATTAAGGATGACAAAGCCATGCCATTGGTCCAACCAAATGACACTGATCACCACCATGTACAAAAAAAAAAAAAAAAAAGCACATGATACACGTAAAAACTAATCCTTTGCATGTAGGTGCAGGACAGCATCAATCTAGATGGCAATAACTTCAAATTAATTACATCTCTACCCAAAATAACTTTAAATTACACCTAACCATCGAGTCGTCTGGTTCTTTTTCGGACGTCCAACTCCAACTCACGAGCTTTAGCTGAACTATTCATTATTTAAGTGCCCGTATATATTATATTCTTGCTTTGTGCTGTCTTCTCGGTGGACTTCGTCCACCAAAGACACCACGTGTTTCTTTTGGATTATTTTTTTTAATCTTTCTCCACCCTTTTTTCCTTGCTCTCTCTTTTCCTCTCTCTTTCCTCCACTCAAAACACACGTGCTTTTGAACTCATCCTTTACTCTCTCTCTCTCTCTCGGGGGAGAACAAGGACTATAAAGAGAACAACAAGAGACTCATAAAAGAAACTAAAGGAATTGAAGAGAAAGGAAGGGATAGAAGAGGAAAGGAAGGAAAAGAGGGAGGAGGAAAGCTAGAGAGGAAAAGGGAGGTATAGAAGAGGAAAAGGAAGAAAAAGAGGAGAAGAGAAAGAGAGGAAAGGTGGCGAAGTGACGGGAAGAAGAGAGAGAAAGGATGGCAGATAAGAGTGGGAAGAGAGAAGAGAAACAAGGGGGGAAGTCTAGCTTCTCGGTCACATGTAGCCGGCTGAGCCAGTACTTGAAGGAGAATGGCAGCTTTGGAGGCATCAGCCTCAGCATCACCCCTCGGCCTCTTGAACAAGCTAAAGGTCAGATCTGGTTCTTCTCCGTTGCCTTTTCTTTTTGTTTTTTGTTTTTTTTGGCTTACCTTCTTTCCTATGGAAAGAGCTAGAGTTGAGACTTCTATATACTTTTTTTTTTTTTTTGGTTTCATAGGGAGTTCTGTGGACTACTTGTTTTATTTTCTTGGAATCAAAGAGATAGATTGGGTGGGTTTGATCTCAGAGTTTTAAATTTTTCTCAAAATATTTTTCTTTATTACAAATATTTATTTATTTTCTCCTTGGATGAATTTAAAAATGATTGTAGAAAATGTGGTGGAAGCTAAGTATTCTATAATTGTATTTTCTTGATGTAGGTTTTCTAGATTCAACCTTAGATTTTCTTTTTTTTTTCGCCTTTCCCGGTCAAAATATCTTCTTACCTATTGAAAACGTTATTTTCGCCAACCCAAAAATTTAAAATATTTTAAAAATGCAATGGAGTCTAGGCTTCTTTTTTTTTTTTGATTTCATGCTGTATTTTTTTTTTCCTGTTTTATTATGCAACTCCTGTAATATTCTTCTTTAACTGATCTTCTTCTTCTCCCCCCCACCCTCTTTTTTTTTTTTTTTGTTTTCGATTTTCATTTCTTAAGTTTTGAATTTTAATTTCCATACTCGACTCATTTATTGTCATTAATTTCAGTTAGAATCTTGTAAACTTTTAAATAATTATAATTTTTAATCAATTATTTTCTTTTCTATTTCAGGAATAATTCTGGCGCCCACCACCATGAGCCTGATGCCGGGAGTTGCTATGTCGGCAGAAGACCATTCCCAAAATGGCTCCGACCAAAATCCTCCAAAATCTATGGACCTTTTTCCCCAGCACGCCGGCTTTGACTCCCCTGTTGCCCCGGCTAAGAAGGAATCTAGCGTGGCTTCGCATAATAACAAGTATGGTGACTTCTGATTCCAAATTCCAAAAAAAAGAAAAGAATTAACACAAGACTTTACTCTCTCCTAAGTTTAATTCTCATGCTTTTTAAAAAAAAAAAATGTAGGGAGCCAGAGAAGAATCAATTGACAATTTTCTACAGTGGAAAAGTGTTGGTTTTCGACAATTTTCCGGCAGAAAAAGTTGAGGATTTGATGCAGATGGCAGGCAAGGAGAGCTTGGTTCCTGAGAATTTGGGTTTTATCACCCCTTCTACAACTACTGCAGCAACAGTTGATCTTTCTCATCAACATAGATCTAATATTGCATCCACCTCGGATAGCCAACCTTTGATGCTTCAAAATAGCATACCAAAGCCTACACAAGCCAATGCCTCAGGTAACAATTCTTTTACAATAATTTTCTCCTAATTAAAGTTAAGTTTTTTTTTTAAGAATTTATATTTAATTTTAGTTAAGGTTTATTGCAATTTTAGTTCTATGGTATCTTGTTAGATCTACTCATGGTTAGACATTATTGTGAACTATTATGACTAATAATGATATATTTCTTATTGAACAACAGATATGCCCATAGCAAGAAGGAATTCCCTCCATAGATTTCTTGAGAAGAGAAAGGATCGGTAAGTATTTCATGCACAATGATCATATAACGTGGAAAATTTTTTATGATGGAAGACTAATGATTATTTTGAGAATAATTGAAGACTAATAATTAGTTGTTAATCTTTTCAGGATTACCACCAAAGCGCCATACCAAGTGAATGCTTCTTCTTCGGTGGCAGCAGAAGCGGCCAAGCCAGAGGATAGCAAGTCCTGGCTTAATTTGGGTCGACCAGTTTCAAAGCCAGAGCAGAGCTCTAACTTGGAGGGTAAAAGATAGGAGATATGGTTCAGATGTCTGAAACCAAGTACCATCTGACTTCAATTCAGTCCTTGCTCTGTTGCCTTCCACTTTAGAAAAAGGGGTTGGAGATGAAGAAAAGGGATGGTTGCACTGAGTGAAGTCTGATACCTGCTAATGTTTGGGAGCAAGTTTAAGGGCAAGGGTGATTTTTATGTAGAAATAAATTGATGACTGCAATAGAGAGAGAAATGAAAAAGAAATTGATAATGACAATCATATGTAAAAAATATTTGTTTTCAGTTTAAATCTATGTTTTAACCAATAGTTTCTTTAACTTCTATTATTGGATTTGCATTTTCTTCTCTCTCTCTCTCTCTTGCTCAAAGTTTTCATTTGTTCATAATAAATTTATTTGGAGCAATTAGAACAGCCACCAAGTTAGTTCGACCCAGATTATCTCCACTGTATAATACAAACATTTGTCTCCTGTATCAACTCCAATTTTACATTATTGATTAAAAGAAAAAACAAATGGGCAAACTTATCGAGTATGCCTCATATATTCTAATCTTTCATAAATACATATCTCATCGTTAATAAAATTAATTCTGCCGAAACATCATATCAAAAGATACATAGTTTCACAACGGAGTGACAATTAATTACGGTTACATTTGGAAGCTATGCGTGTCCATAAATCACCGTTGATGTAAAACCAAAGTTTGGTAGAACTGGTAGGACCTCCATCCATCAATGCCTATTGCTTGTTTTGATTAAAGTTAGGTACTTAGCAAGGAGGACAGTCACAATCAGCGATGTATAACATCTGATCTGGAAGCCATCATCATCCATGATCAATCACCATTGCCATTGTTGTCCAAGATCTCTTATAGATTACAGAACTGTTTGTTGCTCACCAACCCGGAATGCTTCTCTTTGATTGAAAGCTAAGTCCTTGGCGTTGAAGACACATTCTTACCATTACTCTCTGGCCATTTTGCCAATAACTTTGGCCTATGACTTCTCCTACTGGTATCATGTGAAGGAGTCCCCACCCTCACTTAGAATTTTGGCTGGACCACAAATTATTTTGAGTCCATTCTCACACGGCTTCTTGACTATAACTCGAGTAGGTGGTCTCTATAGGCTCATGTTTGTCATGGTGGATATAAAGTTTCTAGGTTAAACACTAATCTTTAAATATCCACATTTTTGTGCTTGACTTGCTAGTAGGTTTGCTATGACGTCACTAATCACACTAGATTACTAGTTTTAGCCGAATCAATAATATGTTTATTACATTGGCTTAGAAGCATGACATATGTCGTGTTGGTGAGCAACGATTGGATTATTTTTATTTTTGCAAGGTCATGTGTCAGACATTAAGGTCTTTGTGCATGTTAAATGTTGCATGTTGATCAGAAATGATGTGATGGTACCATTAGGTTTGCTTGTATGTTTATGTGCTAGCTTTTGAAAAAATTGTGGTGCTAATCTAAGAACATATTGTTCTCAATTTAAAAAATATCAAAAAAATAGTTCTTAAATTTCTGTAACAAATATAAAGAACTAGTTTTGGCTAATGAAGACCTTGGATTTGACAACTTCACCATACATGCTACTTCTTAAAACTTTCACGCAGTTCTCTTTGAAAGCGATCAAGGAAGAGTTGTTGAACTTGCCTGAATATATCTAATCTAAAATCCTTCAAAAACAGTGCAAATCTTATAAATTAACATCATCACATACAGATGGATGTTTTAATTTGATTACGATGGCAAATACTCTGTCCCTTCTAACTATACCTCATTAATTGCTGGCCGTACGGACATTGACATGAATGTTCATCTACCCACATTAACATGTCCTTGGATGCCGTCTTCTAGAACCTCCTAATTGTAGATTAACATGTCCTAACTTCTAGACCTGAAGATTGCTCATTTATGTTTGTATTTGTTACGATCAATTCCCTCGCCGTCCGATCATCGGGTCACGCACCTATAAGAAAGTTTTTTTCAGTCTTTGAGACGAGCTTAAGAGAAACAGCAAAAAAAAAATTAGGAGAAAGCTTAAGAGAGCTTGAGAAAGCTTAAGAGAGCTTTTTTCAGAGCTTACCAAAACTGTTGCCTTACCCCTTTTATAGTAAAATACGGTATGGTCCTGTCATTAATGGTGCAGATAACTGGGGAGTTGTCAAATCGTCGGAAGCTGTCAAATCGGTATGGGTTGTCATGTCCTTGGCAGGACAACGTCCCATGCGGTCGTATAGTATGTCCTTAGCAGGACGACAACCCATAGCGGTTGTATGGCGTTTGGATGGGCTTGCCGATTATATGTCGGTATTCGGCTGCCGGGACGTCGGATGACGACTCAAAAATACCCTTCAGCTGATCTGGTGCCTTGTGGAAGTCGGACGTCGGCTGCCACCCCCGATCGGCTGCCACCCGTTTATCGAAAGTCGGACGAGACCCGTTTATCGGTCAGGCACCGTCGGAAGCTCCTTCGTCCGCGCGCATGTATTTGTACGCGCGCTCCAGCAATTCGATATATGTCCGGGGGAGGGTCTTATCCAAGGAATATAGAATCGGGATCCCTTAGCCCCCTCTTCATGGTCGAGATAGCCATGTCTTCGTTGAGGTCCCGAATTTCAAATGTGGCCGCATTGAATCGGGCCACAAAGTGTCGGAGTGTCTCATTTTCTCCCTGCTTGAGGGAGAAAAGACTGTCCGAGGTTCCTGATGGTTTCCGGTTGGTGCTGAAATGGGTCATCAAAGAATGCTCAGCTGCACGAAGGAGTGGATACCTCCTGAGCGGAGGTCGGAGTACCAGACCCTGGCAGTTTTACGGAGTGTGGCGGGGAAGCCGATGCAAAGGAGGGCATCGGTTGCCCCTTGAATTGTCATGAGAGTCTTGTAGCTCTCCAGATGGTCAACTGGGTCGGTGGAGCCGTCGTAAGGCTCTACATGAGGCATCTTGAACCGACTAGGGATCGGTTCGTCGAGGATAAATCGGGAGAGAGGTTGGGTGGTCCGGAAGTCGACGTCGTTTGAAGACTTTGACCATCCGTCTGGAGCTGGCAAGCCGACGGTCGATTTCTTCGAACTTACGTTCGTAGTCGTCCAACCGTCGGTGTTGAGAAACCCCAGGGGTCGAACCTCCCGACGAATTTGAGAGTGAGGCGGATGGTGTCCGCGGCCGCTTCTCCTTCCTCGCTCGCTCCAGTTGAGAAGGAAAGGGACGTCGAGATCGGTGGGTGTCGCACCGTGGCTGCCTCCCCCCTTCTCGGTGGAGTGCTGAGATGGCTGCTCTTGAGGAGGAACGGAAGTTGATGCGAACGTCGACGGCTGCTTCTAGACGGCATCGGGTGCGCGGCCGGTTGTTCCGCCGGTGGTTGCGACAACTGGATCGGTTGTTGTTGGGGTTTTTGACCGCATCCGTCAGAACAGTCATTTGCCGTACGATCGCCGCGATCTGCGCCTCCGTGGTTACCACCGGATGTGGAGAGCTGGATTCCGCCAGGAGGGTAAAGAGGGGTCTCTTTCCGGTGGAAAGACGCCTTGCCGAATTGATAGCTCTCGATCACTGAGCTCTAGTTTTTGTCATCTCGAGAGATTTTTCAAGCTCTATGAAGTACGAGCCACCTCTTCCTGACGCGACAAATCTGTTGTGGCCAATCTCCTCATCGCCCGATCGTCGGGGTCGCACATCTGCAAGAAAAGTCCTTACTGATCGGAGATGCCTCTGGCGGGAACCCTCCGACGTTCAAGTCAGAGAGGAGACAAGACAACAGTGGAAAGAAACAGGGGCTCAGCTTGAGAAAGCTTAAGAGAGCTTTTTTCAAAGCTTATCAAAACTGTTGCCTTACTCCGTTTTATAGTAGAATGCGGTATGGTCCCGCCATTAATGGTGTAGACAACTAGGGAGTTGTCAAATTGTCGGGGGCTGTCAAATCGACGTGGATTGTCATGTCCTTGGCAGGACAACGCCCCATAGTGGTCATACAGCATGTCCTTGGCAGGACGACAGTCCATAGCGATTGTACGGCGTTTGGACGGACTGACCGACTATATGTCGGTATTCGGCTGTCGGGACGTCGAGTGACGACTCGAAAATACTGTCGGCTGATCTGATACCTTATGGAAGTCGGACGTCAGCTACCATCCCCGACAGTGAGTTGGTGATATGGGTTCGACTGGTTGGAAACAGTATGGGCCTATTTGGTCGGTATACATTTGGTCGGATATTGTTGGCAGTCATTGTCGAAGTCGTCTGTCCGTCCGGTGGATAGAGTCGGACGTCGATCGGATCGTTTCGAGAATAAGTCAGCATATAGAGGTCGATCGGTATATTCCAACGTATTAAATTTATAACATGCTATAATACTGTTGAAACTTAAGATCCATAATGCGTGGATGGCAAATTCAAAATGAAAGTTTCCACCATGCACTGGGATTCGAGTTGGCATCAACCATTTGATTGCAAAGCTCTCAAAGCATTCTAAACTCTCCCTTTCACGTGTCTGCACAGATTTTGTGATGGTTATTGTGCGATTCAGTAGTGCACAGAAATATTTTTTTTGTGCGTGATTTAGTAACGCACAGAAATATTTTTTTGCACAAAAAATACAATCCGAACCCCACGCAACACCCGCTTAAATCACATCTTTAAGATTATTAAATGAATTATCAGAAATTGGCTTTTAAATTAAAAATGAGTAGCCAAGTGGAGGTTGCAAGGAAGTTTATCTTTGAAAAACGAAGTATGCGTTGTACCAAAAAATTATCAAAAAAAAAAAAAAAAAAAGCAGCATGCCTAGAACGTGAGACCAGGACATGCCACAAACAACACATGTCGGCAGATGGTTTTGCCCAGGAAAGGGAGAAAAAAACCCATGTCGGCAAATGGTTTTGCCCAGGGAAAAATAATAAAAAGTGCGGGTGCGGTTAGGTGAAAAAAAATCTCAAAAAGGAAGCAGCAATCTTGCGGAAGAGAAAGCTGTGAAGTGGGTGGGTGGACGCATGAGACTTTAATTTAAAACACCGTGAAGGCCACCACCTCACGTTGCTCACTCCAATCAGGGCTATTGCACTTGGGAGGAGGTGCACTTGGGACCATGGATGGGGTCTTTGTTGGCTTGGCAGTTGGAGGTGTACCCTTGTCTATTCTTTAATGCTTGTCCTTGTGGTCTGATTGGTGGAGCCCACACAGAGACATTGGTGCAACATTGGGCCGTAAATTCTGGGGCTTGCCTTCTTCAACAAGGGTTAGCTAGATGTACCAATAGATTTTTGAAAAAAAAAAAAAAAAATGTTAGGCAGGCCACCAACTTAGCCATGTGGAGCACTCTAGCGTTTGTAGTATATTTGAGCATATATTATGAAAGAGAATTATATCCTACACAGTATGAACAATATAGCTATGTATCATATCAATCATCTCATTTTATTGCTGTAGACCATATTTATCATATCCTTGGTGATTGGTTCAATGAAACGATACGATTGGTTAATATGATGCATGATCATGTTGGTGCATCCCTCCTAGCTAGCCTTCTGATGTTTGAGACGAAAATAAGAGATGGAATTTTATGAATTTATTTTTTTAATTATAAAAATATATAATTAGTTTTAAATAAATTAGAATATAGTTGAATTATGTTTGCACAAAATATTAGTTATTCCAAATATAGTTAATGGTATTTTTGTGGTATATCACATGTTTTGGATTGTGAACTTCTTGGTGGATACATAGACTTCGAATCATTATATGCAATTATGGGATACGGATATGCCCCTTAAATATGCAGCGGTGCCCCAAAGTATTTGGATGACTGGTCAGAGGAGCTAATTAAGCCTGGCTATCCAAAAGCTTGAGTGGAAGTGGATGTTACTTGCTCTTGGAGGGTAAGGCATCACAAAGAAGGGGAAAAAAAAATTATGTTGGCTAACTTCCTGAAGGTAACTCTAATATTTTCAGAGTTGTATCACCATGGTTGCATCTGGAGATGGAATTGTAATGCGAAAGAAGATGGTGAAAACACAAATGTATTCCATCATTTCTTTATGTTAGATAGAATTTGAATCATCTAATTTGCCAAGAGCTTGCTTCAATTATTATCTTACTTCTATTACTGTAGAGTAGATGAATCCACTAACTAGAAGGACTCGTTGGTTCATGGGAAATGAAGGAAGAAAAAAGTAATTTCTGAAAAATGGAGAGAGGCTTCTTATTTATTTGGAGTTTTAAAAAAAGAGAGAATGAAAAAATCTTTTTTTTTAGAAAAGTACTTTTCATATTTTATAAAAAGTAAAAATCTATAGAAGAGATAGATTTTGAAATTTTCTATGAGATGAAAATTGATGGTGCTTTTTTCTTTTTAAAAATAACCTTTTACGATCCACGGTTAAAATTTTACAAAATATTAATGGATGGTTAGGATGAAATATTGAATAGTGATATATACGAAAATCTCCATATTAATATTATCCTAATATTTATATGAATATAATATAATATTTATATTAATATATATAATATTTATATTTTAATATTTATACTAATATAATATTTTAATTAATATTAATATAATATTTATATTAATATATTAATATTTATTTTAATATAATATTATATTTAATATTATATTTATATCTATATTAATAAATTTATTATATTAAAATATTAAAATTATATTAATATAATATTAATATATATTAGTATTATATTAATACAATAAATTATTATGATCTAATATTATATTATAATATATTAATATTTTATTTATATTAATAAATATATTATTATTATTATATAAAGTTTAGAAGTACAAAGGAACGATCTTATATCTATTAAGGGTATGATAGATATTCTATATAATTTTTTCAGAAAAATAGATACTCAATCAAACATAAGCTATACTGTAATAAGTAAATTTTTCGTAGTCAACCAAATATATCAAAATTTTATTTTTTAAAAAAAAAAATTTAAAAATTTTTTTTTTCTCACGAACCAAATGAGTTCGAAAGATATTAGCGTTGAAAATCGAAGAGGCTATCACAAGTCTTGCTCCAAACAGGATTTACTAGTTTTCTGTAATTATTTTTTAAAGTATTTCAAAATATTATTAAGAAAAAATTATTAGGTCGAATCGAATCATTCCACCACATAGGACGGAGGCAAACCTACAAAAAAATCCACACATCAGTTATTCTGATTCTCCCGTTAAATGCTGGCTAACCATTCCCCATTAAATGCTGTCCAGGGCTATCTATGATTTAGTAGAGAAAAAAAGCCGCCAGCCAATCTTGGTTCCAAATCAAATGCTAACCATCACTAACCATGGTTAGTAGATGAAAAAGCCAAATCATGGTTAGCTATGATTAGCGTTTTTTATTTCCTACAAATCATGGTTAGCCATAATTAGCACTTTTTATTTTTCTACTAAATCATGGTTAGCCATGACTAGCATTTAATGGAGAACTAGGTGTATGTCTCTACTAAATCATGGTAAGCCATGGTTAGCATTTAATGGGGAATGGATTTCCTACTAAATCATGGTTAACCATGATTAGTGCTTTTTCTTCCACTAAACCATGATTAGCCATGGTTAGTATTTAATAGGAACCAAGAACAGCCAATGGCTTTTTTTCTTTGCTAACCCATGGTTAGTCATAAAGAGTATTTAATGGGGAATAGTTAGCTAGCATTTAATAAGAAAATCAGAAATAGTTGATGTGTGGACTTTTTATAGGTTTACCAGTATCCTGCATGGTAGAATGATTCTACCTAATAATTTTTCGTGATTGAAGAGATATGATGGCTGCAATGAAGGATTTCTTTAGTCAGAGCTTAATGCCTGCTTCTTGGATATCAACCTTTGTTGTTTTAACTTGAAAAATGGAGCCCGATGGAACAAATGACTATAGACCTATTAGTAAAAATCCAAGCTAATCAGTTGAAGTTTATTTTTTCCATGGCTCGTGTGAGCTTTCATCCATACATGGAGCATTATTGATGACAACAGGAAAGTATGCATTCAGCAAAACATCGATACAAAAGAAAATTATTAATGCAAAATATGATAATTAGAATGAAATATAATAAAAAAAAAAAATTTTCTTCAAAGTAACAACACTAATCATGCTGGGACACTGAAATCTCGCTTTTTTAAGGAGGTTCAAACTTGCTATAATTGGCAAAGCCTACAAACCCATATGTAGCAAATCTTCTCTTTGGCTTGTCCCCTTCGAAATGCAACAGCATTAGGAGTGTGCATTCGGTTTTTTGGATTCAAATCAAACTGAAGTTATGAAAAACCAAATTTTTGAATTGCATTTTGTAGAACCAAAAATCAAATCGAAGTAGTCTAAAACCAAACAAACCAAAATCTAAATAATTTCGGTTTGGTTTGGTTTGATAATTTGGTTTTGGACTTCTGCGTGTTGGGCTTTTAGTTTTACTTTGAGTTTATTAAGTTCTTTAATAATTTTATTATTTAGATTACAAAATTGTAATTAGGCTTAGTATTGTTATTCAAATTTAAATCAACAACAAATTATTTTTTTAAAAAAAGTTCAATTCAAAAAAATTTTCTCAAGCTTGTTGTAATCTACTAATAAACTATTTATCATAAGTCAACCATTTTAGTTTTTCGTTAATCAAAGTTATCAAATTAAATAATAAAGATTGAATCGATTAAAAAACTTTGGTTCAGTTTTAAACTGAAATTGAAATTTTCAAAAAAAAATCAAATAAAATATTAAAATAATTAATAATTTGGTTCGATTTTTGGTTAATCGAACCATTTATACACCCTTAAATAATATGGCTGAATTGTTGTATAGCTCCAAACCAACTTAGCACAAAAGTTAGATTCAAAGCTCCATAAAAAAATATTTTTTTTTGGCTAAAAATTATCAAATTTGCTGGCATGTAGAACGAGAATGTTTTTTTTTTTTCCGTGCCTTTCGAAATTAATGTAGTCCATTATTAGCCAAAGTAACATGCTAGTGGGGTAAAAAGTGATAAATATTCTATTAAAAAGAAAAAAAAAGGAATAATTAGGCCTTAGCACTTTTCTTTTCTTATTCATGGGTCTCCTATATCTTGGTTCACCTAAAAACATTGGTCTTAGGGCCCATTTTTGTGCATTATTCATTCGAGTAATTCTTTGTACACTACATGCGGTGTAAAAAAAAATACACCACCTTATCTTATTGGGCCACATAACCACTATTTTCAATATGCATTTAATACCTATAAATCTATTTTTTACTTAAAATTTTGAATAATGAAATATCCATTTTTTTTTAAAATTATAATATTCTATAATCATATTTTCACATCTGCGGTCAAAATATGACTTTTTGCTCATAATCTGATCACAAGATGTCATAAAAAAGGAATGATTTTTATCATTTAAAAATTTTATAAATTTTCAATGATGAAAATACTTCTCTCTTTATGACTTCTGAAAAAAATTATTACATTTAGTCTATATGAAGTAATAATTTGATTGCAGAATATCATAATATGGTCACAGAAATCATAATTTTTTTAGAATAGGAGGGATATTTTTATCATTCAAAATTTCAAATGAAAAATGGAACTGTAGATATTAAATGTGCATTGAAAAGCGATGGCTATATGCTTCAATATGATTGGATAGTAAATTCTATGTCAATTTTATTGCACTGCACATAATATACAAAAATTTTCTCTATATATTTTGATACGCTTTCTAGACTTCTGCAAGGCCTGTGTTGTTAGTAGTAGGAATATTCATGTTTATTAGCCGAAGAATGGAGGGTCTCAGATCTTTCATTTGTTATTGGTGGATGAACTCCCGCATTGTTTGGGATGCATAGGACATTAGACATATCTCTTTACTTCTCTCACTCGGCTCAATGTCATATTGTGAAGCGAGAAATTTTTTGTGCACTGTACGTGGTGATTGGCTTACGTATGGAATCGATGAAAATTTTTTTTTTTTCTCCTATGCACTATTGATCCGTGCGTGGGCCAATCACTGCATGCAGTGCACAAGAATTTCTCAAGTGAAGTCCCATATGTGCTTCAGCCCATAAACTCCCATAAATTCTCAACCGAGGGGAGGTTCCATTCTTGGTGTTCATAGCAAACGTGGTACTGGGAAGCGTTTGGGCACCCCTCCTTCGAGTGATCATGGACTCAAACTGGCTAAACTCAATGAACTTTTTGATAAGCTGAATGGAAGGTTCGCAGATTGGAAGTAGTTCCTTTTATCACAGATGGGTAGGGTTGTTTTGATTCACTCTGTTCTTCCATTCCAGTGTTCTTGTTGATTTATTGTGGTGCAGTTCTAGTGCATGTTCTTAACAAGTTGGAGATATTGCTAGAAATTTTCTCTGGGGACATGATTCTGACCATAGGAAGTTGCACCTAGTTTCAAAAGAGTGGATCTGTCCACTGAACTTTATGGGTGGCATGTCTCTGTCTGACCCTAGGAGGAGACAAGAATTGGCAAGCAAAGTTCTTAACATGCTTATACCAAAAGGTGATCGGCAGGATAGAATAGTCTGGGGGATTAATGGTAGTTCCAAGTTAAAAGCTCAGGATGCAATGAGGATGAAAAGGCTCACTCAGAACTTTAAGGAGATTAGAAGTTAGATTGGGTTAGGAAACTACTTGCTTTTCCTCAAGCATTATAGTTTTGGTGATCTAGCTGTCACTTTAAATTGGAGTTTACTCAAAGCCAAGATGAAGGGGACTTCCACTGATGATCCATGGTGCTAGATCACTGCTTGCTCGACTTTGAGCTCTTCTACTTCTTCTCCTTTGATGAGTAGTATGATACCCCCTTTCCATGACATCATAGAAGTTGTATGTTTTGTAGGTTTTGATTTGTTGGTGTATCTTGCAACCTCCTTACCAAGAAAAAAAGTTTGAGAATTTTTTATCATGGCAAAAGTGAGAAGGAGATTAAAAAGTTTGCCCATAGAAAAGTTGGATTACCTTGGATAGCTTAATTCCACCATGTTGTATGGAACTAATTTTCAGGGTGTAACTAATCTATATTGACTATAATTGTTGTGTATAAATCATATATTCATGTGTGAAAATAAATTATTTGACAAGAGTATGTCTTTATCTATATTTCATTTACCCTCTATTTTATTTGTGTCAGGATTTTATGTATGGACGTGGAGATCCATGTAAGTTAGTTCTTGGCAGTAAAAAGGCTCCCCTTATTAACATACCTTTCCATGGTTAGTCATTATCTTGTCATTTTACAATATAAAATGGAACGAGTTCCATATATGAAAAAATAAGGAAATATGATCGTTACCATTCTAGACATCTAGTTCTGACTGAACTTTCTGAAATTATAATTATTGGTGATTCATATCCATTCTCATGACTATTATGCAAATGATTGCAGCCATGTTCGACGTAGGTTTAGAAGAAGTTGTTAAAAAATTGAAGATTTATTAAGCATCAATAGTTAGGTTTAGGTTTTATGGTTTTGTTTGTTGTTGCCATCTCTTTACCCTTTTGCATGGTTCTCTTCTCTGTATTTTTTGACTCCTCAAAGAACCAATAATGCATTGTTCGAGTGGGTTAGGTGAAGTATATGTGTTACAACAGAATGCCCAAACCCTCTGCGGAAAATTTACATTCTTTAATGGATGATGCCTGCATATTTGGTCTTGACTACTACAAATTATGAACAATATATAAGCTAAACTTCACATGTAAATTTATCAATGATCTTACCATAGACAGCCTCACCTATATTCTTGTTTCAGTTTTGTGGAATGCTCCTCAAGGTAATGTGAATGCTTTCCTTTGGCTCTTGTATTGCAGTAAGTTGCTTATGGTTCACAACCTAGAGAAATTATGGAAATAAGAGATGGGTAATATTATCTTATATTTTGAAAGTCTTGAAGGGTTCAATTATCTTGTTCTTTTCTTTCTTCTTGTTTTTTCCCTCTTGTTTCCAGATATTGAGTTGTAATAGTATTTTGGCTGTGTTAATTTCTTGAAATCAAGTAGGTGGTTCGAAAGTTGTTCATAAAACACTGACAATGGTGAATGGATTTCTCCCATTCTTAGAAACTTGTGGGCACCACGGAGAACACTGATGTACACACCATTCCAAAAAATGTGGTAGGAATTATAAGTGTTTAGTGAGAAATACTTTATATCCTTTACCTTCCTCCCAAAAATTCACCACTTTCTAGATTTTCACTTATTCTTTATTTATTTATGCATTTATTTGTCTGTTTATTTATTTATTTTTGTATAAAAGACCTGTGGGAAGTATGCAAGAACAAGAGTTTGCTCTTTAACAAATACCAATGACCTCTTGTGCCTTGATCAAGTGGGATGGTAATCTGGGTTTCTAGTGCAACTATTTGAAGATTTTATTAGCTTGGCGAGTGTTTGCTGCGTGTGATTTTATGTGGAACAATGCCCCTCACCTTTCTATATATGGCCTTCAAAGTACGGTTCTATGTCCTCCTTTTGGTTACAAGATCACTTAGTTTAAACATTTAGTGGGTCAGCAAGGCTGCAGAGAGACTAAACATCCGAACGTTTCATACCGCTATATTATTTGGCTAGTGGCTGCCCAGATTCCAGGCTAACCCTGTTGTGCGCATAATTTTTTTTTTTATTAAGAGGAAGATAGTAGTGGGAAGTGAAAGAACAAGTAGTGGGATAATTGAGTACATCTCAATCTATACAGCATATATGTACAGCGAAAACAAGATCGTTTTGTAGAGAAAAGATAATTAGAACAAACGTAAAATATAAAATAGGAGAGATAATCAAGTAATAAAAATAAATAAAAAAAATACATCAGAATTATGTGGTTCAGTCTGATTGTTGGCCTACGTCTATGGGCAAGACCTCCTTAACATTCTTTTATTAATAATCCATAGCACAACGAAGTACAAAATTGGAAAAGAAGAAAAAAAAAATAAAAGGCTCACACAGACTCTCTTTTACAAAAAAAAAAAAAAAATTTATTTTCTCTCAAAAAAAATCTCACGTGTCTCTTATTTTTTTCCTCTTCTCTTGGACCCTTTTTTTATTTTTTTCACTAGTCTTTGGCTACAGAACCTCTTCCAAAGCCCTCCCTTTAAATAGAGCTCGTCACCAGGTGAAACCAGATCCAAACCGTATCACAAACGGACTCTTATTCGCTATAGAATCGAAGAAATAAAATCCATCATCGGTCTGCATCGCATGGCCCAGATTAGCGCTCAAAATCATCTGGATCACGTCCAAATCAAAATGGATGAGTCCTCAGCCATTGGATCAACACCGGGAGAAAGGGAGACCATCCGATTGTGTCCAGCCCACCAGAATATGCGTGAACTACGAGAAACGTTGGAGAAACGAGCGTCAGTCCATCATGGACCACGAGAAATGCCGTGGAAATGGGTGCTCGGTCCACGCACCCATCGTGGACCGCGAGACCGCGGTAGACCGTGTGCTGGGCTACGCTCACGCATGGGTTTAGGTCGCGCCTGGCCTGCCTACTAGGTCCGGGTCGAGCTTCTCACATGGGCTTCATTCAAATAATTCTTCCACTTAAAGTATGTGCCGAATTCACGAGAACGTCGTCCGTGGAGGTCTTGCTAACCTCCCACTCCTCACGTAGCTTCAAGATCGAGAGAAGCTTTGCTCCAATTGAACTTCTCCCGAGCTATTAGCTTTGTCAACACATCTGCTGGATTTGCATCAGTATGAACTTTCAGCAACGAGACTAGACTATCATCAACTACATCTCTTACAAAGTGATAGCAAATGTTAATATGCTTTATCCAAGAGTGAAATGTCGGATTTTTCGTCAAGTGCAACGTGCTTTGACTATCACAATTCGTCCTCATCTCATCTTGCTTCACCTTGAAGTCTCCAAGAAGCCTCTTGAGACAGATAACTTCTTTGCATGTGTGTGCTACTGCAATATACTCTGCCTCTGTCGTTGATAATTCCACCACTGACTGAAGCTTAGACTCCCAACTAATAGCATCGCCGCCCATGGAGAACACATAGCTTGTGGTAGATCTCCTCTTGTTCTGATCACCTGCAAAATCAGAATCAACATACCCAATGCACTTCAAACCTGCTGAACCATAACAGAGTAAATGATCAATCGTCCCTCCCAGATACCAGAGGATCCACTTTACTGCTGTCCAATGATCGCTATCTGGATTTGCCATACACCAGCTCACAACTCCCACTGCTTGTGCAATATCTGGTCTTGTGCATACCATGGCAAACATAAGGCTTCCTATTGCTGATGAATATGGTACCTGAGCCATGTCAGCCTTTTCTGCTTCTGTACTGAGTGATTGCTATGCTGACAGTTTCAACTGAATAGAAAACAGGGTAGACATCGGCTTTGCATTCTGTATATTGAAGCACCGTAGAACTTTTTCCACATATTCTTTTTGTGAAAGCTAGACCTTTCTATCCTTCCTCTCCCGTAGAACCTTCATACCGAGTATTTGATTTACGGCTCCTAAGTCCTTCATCTTGAACTCCTCAGCCAACTAAGCTTTCAGATCTGATATCTGACTCATGCTATTCCCTGCGACCACCATATCGTTGATATATAACAGTAAGATACAGAAGCTTCCGTCATTATAACCGTAGAAATATGCACAATAATCTACCTCCAGTCGATCAAATCCCAAACTCACAATGAAAGAATCAAATCGCTTATACCAACACCACGACGCCTGTTTGAGACTGTACAACGATTTGTTCAGCCAACAAATCAACTGCTCATTGCCTTTTTCAATAACACCTTTAGGTTGCGCCATATAAATCTCCTCCTCCAAGTCATCATGCAAGAAAGCTATCTTTACATCCATCTGCTCGAGCTCCAAATCCATGACTACTGTGATCGCCAAAACAATCCAAATAGTAGTAAGACGAACCACTAGTGAGAAAATCTCATCAAAATCAATTTCTAGCTTCTGAGCATAATCTTTCACCACCAAACATGCTATAAATCTCTCCACACTTTTACCTGTATCCTTCTTCACTTTATAGCCCACCGACATCCGATCTGACTCCTCTCCTCCGGTAAAACTACAAGCTCCTATGTCTTGTTCTTCTGAAGTGACTTCATCTCCTCCTCCATAGCACAATGTCACTTTTCAGCATTGGTGGACTCACATGCCTCCCTGTATGAAGTTGGCTCGTCCTCTTCTGCCAAAACAACATAAGCACAAACATAGTTAGCAGAAGGAATGAAAGAAGTGAAATAGTCATCATACCTGGTAGGAGGTCTAATGACCCTCTTAGGCCGCTCAGACTTCGTTGGTGTCTCTTCTAGTGAGATAGCATCCTCATGAGATTGCAGAGATTATGGAAACTCTACACCTGGTCCATCATCAACTACCTCGTCATTCACCTGTGCTTGCTCTGCTTGCACCTCGTCACTTGCATCAAAGAACTCAACAGAAGTAATGGCTTCATCATCTTGCTTTTTCTTGGTGCCTTGAAAAGATTCTTCATTAAAAACAACATCTCAGCTAACAACAATCTTGTGGTTAGTAGGATCCCACAACCGATACCCTTTTACTCCTTTAGCATCACCAAGAAAGATGCACCTCCGAGAGTCCTGTCCAATTTTATCTCCTTTTCTTTTGGAATCTACATATATACATCACAACCAAAGACACGGAGATGGGAATAATTTACTGGCTTGCCGCTCCAAAGTTCTTCTGAAATTTCCAACCCAAAGGATTTTATCGGTGTTCAATTGATCAAGTAACAAGCCGTGCATGCAGCAACTGCCAAAAATCTATTGTCAAGTTTTGCAGTGCTCATCGTACTACGGATCCTTTTCGTAAGTATTCTATTAAACCTCTCTGCAACACCATTTTACTGTGGTATCTCGAGAATCGTAAGCTGTCGCCGAATTTCATGCTCACCATAAAACTCATCAAACTCTTTGGAGCAATATTCTCCTCCATTATCAGAATGTAAGCATTTAATTTTTAATTTTTTTCATTTTTTATCATAGCCTTGAATTTCTTGAAGGTTTCAAAAACATCAGATTTTCACTTCAAAATATACATCCAAGCCTTCCGAGAATAGTTATCAATAAAAGAGACGAAGTAGGAACATCCACCCAATGATCTATCAGACGACTCTCAAGTATCTGAGTGGATTAGCTTAAAAAAATTTTTACTTCGCTGCTATGATAAAAAAAAAAGAGATTCTTTTTTGTTTACCATAGATTCAATCTTCATAAAATTTCAGTGGTGCTGACTTGAACCCTGAAAGAAGCTCCTCATTTGATAATAATTGTAGCCCATGCTCGCTCATATATTCCAAACGTCGATGCCAAACCATCAGAGACATCATCTTTGAACTTGCTACTGTCATCTTTTTCACCTGAGTCTTGTCCATCAATTTATAAAGACCACCTATTTGAACTCCCTTTATCACCACCAAACATTCTTTAGACACATTCAATTGATCTTTCTCTCCGATAAACTTTAAGCCTTGCTTACAAAATTTTTAAATGACAGTAGACTCTTGCGCAGTGTAGAAACATATCGTATATTAGAAACTATCCGAACTATACCATCAAATATTTTGATCCGAACATCTCTCACTCCAATCACAGGATAAGTTGTATTGTTACCCAAATAGATAACTCCTCCATCTAATGATTTGTATGTATGAAATCACTCCCTAAAAGGAGTCATATGAAAAGATGCCCCCGAATCCAAAATCCAATAACATGCGAGCTCGAATCTCTCCAATGCTGTCAATGCATCTCCATCATCTGAAGTAGCTGAACCAGTTTCACTTTCTACTACATTGCTTTGGAAATTTTTTGATTCCGATTTTGTATCAACTTCTTTAGCTCGACAATCTTTCTTTACATATCTTATTTTTTCACAATTCCAGTATTTCACCTTTTTCTTGTCTATGGATTTAGATTTTGTCTTCCCTCGATCACCACATTTCCTTTTGAAGGGTCTGCCTTATGCTATCATGGCCTCTCTTGAAGAGCTTTCTTGGCTAGATTTTTATCTCATCTCTTCTGTAAGTAATGATGCAACAACTGACTCATCTTGAGAATTTCAACATAACTCAAGTTCATGATAAGACTATCCTAAGACTCGACATAGAACAAAATAGAATGCTGGCCTTCTCTTCATCATCAATTCTAATATCTAGGGCCGCAAGCTTACTCACAATGGAATTGAATACACCCAAGTACTCTTGAATTGATGTCCCATCCTTCATCTTCAGATTGTATAATTACCGTCTTAAATAAATTTTATTTACCAATGACTTACCTTCATAGAGATTCTTCAATTTTTTCCAAACCCCTTTTGCAGTAGTCTCAGTCTTGATGTTGAACAATACCGAATCATCCAATGCCAAATAGAGGTTCGTCATTGCCAATTTATCTTTCTCTTCATATTATCTATCCGTTATCTCTTGAGGTTTACGTTCTTTTTGTTGCAAAGTAATTTCACAACCATGCTTGATCAATACCGCCTGCATTTCTGTTAGATGTGTGCCCTAGATGCCAGATTGGCTGACACATTTCTATATAAATGGAAGGACAAATTTATAATTTTGACTATAAATGAATAAAAGGTTATTCTACTATCACATTGTGTACATTATGTCTGTGATACATCCTTTGAGTTAGTAGGAATGTTAATTCATATTTTCAAGAGTTAAAATTTAAGGCATGAATTTACATAACTAACTCATAAACAGATTCTGACCATAGGATCATCACGAGAATGATAATCGATCCAGAAGGTTGGTGTACAATTGCTTCCTTAGGTAGATGTGTCTTCAGTCTACGGTGTGGAGACACCGAAGTGAGAGTACATGTATTCATTGAGAATGAGAGTACTGAGCATGACCATCTCGAGCAGTCATAAGGAAGTCTATCTTCTCGTCGATGACTAGCTCGATGCTGCATCTGTGTATCTAATTTTGTGACCTGAGGTATATCGACAGTTCACCTTAAGTGTGTTATAGTTTGACTACATATAACTCGATCTCCTAGCCATTCGAAATCCTGAGGTGTATGTTGGCTGTAGCATATTCATTGTAGGAACCAAATTGCACCAAGATGGGATCTATCAACCTCAGTAGATGAGAGGAGTAGTCCATGATGATCGAAAGATTGAGTCCTTAAGCCCATGGCCATGGCAGAGTGAAATAATGAAAAAAAGTTTTTCATTGAGGTTTCACATCGGACTCGGATCGATTGATTGATTCATATGACTGACGTTGGATTTGACGAGTTCACCTTAACCTTAATTCAGTCAGGACTCATGATAGAAGAACTCAATCACATAGGTAGCTGCACCGAGAGGTTCGTCTTCATTTCTGATGGGTTGCCACCATATACTGCTAGGTGTCACTGATGGATTTTGGGAGTAATTAGAATGATCTTGATGATCGATCATTCTAATTGTCTGAATCAGAAGAGTTCTAATCCATCGAAAGGAGTTTCGATGATGTCGATGATGAGATCACGACATGTCTCATTATCATATGGAAATGAATCTAACTGGATCATACAAACAAGAGTTAGGGTCTGGATGTCATCAATTGAGCTAGCCCAGTTCGATTGATTTAGATTAGATCCAATTAAGTTCAAGAAAATCATGCTAGCACACGATTGAGCCTAACTTTCTCCTCGTGTAATCTTTTCTATCTCGACTGAACCAAATATGATTTGGCTCACCCAGATAATCTTGAGAAGGTTTCTCTCAGTCTGATTGGAGTCAGTTCAGCTCAGAAAGGACTTGTCTTAATTCATAAGATGAATTTAAGACAACACCTGCTAATTCTTGTCACCTGCCATTTTCGTTTTAGGACATTGGTCAAACATTGACCCATGGACCTTGGACTGAAGGCCACTTGGCAAGAGGTCATTGGAGATTTTTTGTGAAGTGTCCACCTGCTAAATTGGGCCGCAAAGTGGGCACCATATTTAGATTAGGCATGCATCCCAAGTGGATAAGGATAGAGTCCCATGAGATGAGGACTCTGATCCCTTGATCAACTTGGACTGTGGGCCGCCAATCTCACTTTGCTTATCCAGTGTTGGTGCCAATAGTAGGAGAAATTATGGAGATTCTTATCTGATATGATCAGATGATATCACTCTACCAATCAAAATTTTTTCAGAATTAATTAAAATTTTCTGATTGGTCGAATGATGTGGCACTACATGGCGCAGCAGGATTTATTTAAACCCTGTTTGCGCCTAGGGTTAAGAGACTCTGTGCAATAACCAACAAAAGCCTGAATCCTCTCCACTTCTCCATGCCCCCTCTACTCCTTTTCCTCTCCTCTTTATGTCCAAGAGGTTGGGCGTCCATCTAGTGCTTGTCCAAGGCGTGGTGGCTCTTTGATTAAAAGGCTGCAGAGATTTATCGAGAAGCTGCTGCTCCAGCTTCAGAAGATCTTTTAAAGATCTTTCAGATCAGATCCAGATCTGATTTTTGGAGCAAAAATTTACGAAGAGAAGATGATCTAGATCTTGCTCGAGTAGATACCGACAGAGGTCAAGCGACTGCGTGACTATTTTAGAACCTCGGACATTGCTGCAATTATCTATAGGGTAATCTAGTTATCTTAAAGATATTTCTCTATTCATCATGATTTTAGATTTAATTTTAAATTTAATATCAGATAATAGGAATTAGATCTAATAGATCTTAGATCTGAAATATCATAGGATAATTTTTTTTGAAATATTCCACCCCAAATCTCATTAGATCTGGAAGATTCTACAAGGAAAAAGTTGATTTTTTCCTTCATCTTCATCTTCCAAAGTGTAAAGTTTGATCCATCAAACCTCGATATCTCGTATTTTGTTATCGTCACCTTGTCCGCTATTATTTCAAATCAAATCAGCTACAAAAGAATCTCCTGTGTTTTGATTCCAAACTGAAAGAACAGGCCGTGGGATAATCGAGCACACCTCGATCCACACAGCACACAAGTACAGCAGAAACAAGATCGTTTTGTAGAGAAAAGATAATTAGAACAAATATAGAATATAAAATAGGAGAGATAATCAAACAATAAAGACAAGTGAAAAGAAAGCACATCAGATTTATGGGGTTCGGCCTGATGTTGACCTACGTCCACGGGCAAGACCTCCTCAACGTTCTTTTATTAACAATCTACGGCACAACGAAATACAAAATTGGAAAAGAAGAAGAAAAAAAAGAAAAATAAAATGTCCACACAGACTCTCTTTTACAAAAGAAAAACACTCTTTTATTTTCTCTCAAAAGGAATCTCACATCTCTCTTATTTTTTTCCTTTTCTCTTTGATCCTTTTTTTATTTTTTTTACTACTCTTTAGCTACGGAACTTCTTCCAAAGCCCTCCCTTTAAATAGAGCTTGTCACCGATGAAATCAGGTCCACACCGTGTCAAAAACGGACTCTTATTCGCTGTAGAATCGAAGAAATAAAATTCACCATCAAATCTGCATCGCACGGCCCAGATTAGCGCTCAAAATCATTTGGATCGCATCCAAATCAAAACGGATAAGCCCTCAGCCGTTGGATCAACATCGGGAGAAAAAGAGACCATCCGATCACACGTCCGATCCACCAGAATTCGCATGAACCGTGAGAAATACCAGAGAAACGAGCGTCGGTCCATCGTGGACCGTAAGAAATGCCCTGAAAATAGGCGCTCGGTCCACTCGCCCGCTGTGGACCGCGAGACCGTGGTAGACCGCATACACCATGCATTGGGTCGCACTCACATTGGGCTGCGCTCGTGCATGGACAGGCCGGGCCTGGCCTGTCTATTGGATTCGGGTCGGACTTCTCACATGGGCTTCATCTAAACAGGAAGGTTCCACAATGCTCTCCAAAAGTTTTTATACAAAAAAGTATCGAGGAGAATATATAGACAGACAAATTACATAAACAAAAAAAAAAAAAAAAAATGATAAGAATGCATAGTATATAGGGTTTTTTAAAAAAAAAAACTCAGAAGAGCACATTTTTACTGGGGATTGGAAGCAAAGAAAGGAGACTTATTAGAGTAGCACCTGTACACCCATTCGATAGCAGCAATTGGTTCTAGAAATGATCACAAGCTGCCCTTGGGAAAAGATTGTGAGCATATTTAAAAAATATTTATGTTGGTCCTGCAATTATTTCTTAGAACATGAATTATCTAATGTATTTGAAAAAATTATTTAGGTTCTAAGTTGTGAGACAAAATTGGCGGGCCCTACAAACGTTAGATTTTGTGGAAAAAGCTTTATTTTAGTTTCCTAGTTGGAGCTAAAATAACTAGCAACTCTTAAGAGCTTCATATGAAATCCATGAGGCACATGGATTTCATTTTATTTGATATTAGATTTCAAAATGTGCAATAAATGTGATTTCTTTCAAAAACTGATATCTAATTGATAGTTTTGATTATATAGAATAAACATATTAGAGAAGCAAAAAAAAAAGAAAAAGACATATATATATATATATATATATATATATATTATATATATATATATTATATATATATATATATTATATATATATATATATTTCTTATCTTTTCTCTCTTTTTTTTCCTTCCTGTGCCATCCACCTCCCAATTGTGCATTGTTATTTTTCCTTCACTCCTTTTGACGGTGTACAAGACATGGAGGAAAAAGGTACATAAGCAAAATGGGCTGAGTTAATTTTTCTATTATTTTTCAATATGAGACAACCCATGAGACTTTGGGGTCACGTGCCTTTCTTGAACCTTCCAAGTCCTTCCGGATTTATCAAGTAAAATTTATTGACAAATTCTTGTTGGAAACTTAAGTTATTTGTAAGCTCCTAAATTGCAAGGTTCATATAAAGCTAGCATGGTTTGCCATCTTCACCTACAAGGAATTTGTGGAGAAAGTATTAATTGCTAGCAAATCCATAATTAAATCATAAATTACTTAATTGTTCATTAACTCATAAGCTTTGTATAAAGCCAGTAGAATGTACTGACGCTGTTTGAGTTAAAATTAGATTTTGGCATGCACTGCACGTGTTTTGAGGACGAGCCGTCTTACCTTTTTATAGTACAAACACAAATATTGGGTTACAATTAGTTATAATTTTTATAACATTTTAAGTTGCTTTCAACTCTTTAAAATAAAGTATAATATTTATATAAAGTAGAGGTTGTCATCTTTATTTTATGTATGAAATTAGTGTTTAGCACGTGCCACGTGCCCTAATAGAAAAGCAAGTGAAAATGAAAGACATCCAAAAAAGGAGGTTTGAAAAGTTGGAACTTTGGGGTTGAAGATTCTTCTCCACATAATTCAATTAGCGAAACATTATTGACCGTACTATAGATCACCACTCAGAATATTTTGAGAAAAAATTATGTTTAAATCTCTCAATAAATCTTCAGCTATTTAAATGTTTCCAAAGTTACAAGCTGAATGCGTGGCCGGCGATGCGAAACCTACTAACTTCATTAATATCTTGATCAGAATTCATATAATCCAACACTTCAACCGAACAACCTAGTTACTCATGTTGAGACTTTAAAAAAATAATAATAATAATATTTGGCCTTTGGCTTTAGCTACCATCTGGTAGTGACCCCTCAAAAATATTGGCCTTTTTATGCTCCCAATGGGACAAATAATATGGTTTGATTTTATATATAATTAATTTGACTAAGGAGCAAACATGAAGTTATCATCAAAACCAAGAATCTTAGGATAAGAACCTTTTATTCAAGTTTTCAGAAGAATGAAGCAGTTGCTTGAAAATGTTTCAGAAATTTTCAGACTCAAAGCAATAAAAATGAAATCTCCTGAAGCGGCAATTCAGCATGAATGTGGTGTGTGAGAGAGAGAGAGAGAGCATCACAGTCACTAAGCACTCTAGATACTGAGATTTAACAGTATTTTGAATATTGATATTATCCATATGCATACATCTTAATTCTTGTGAGAACAAAATAATTGAACCCAATAGCCCAGAAAATAGGGAAGCCTACCGCCGCCGGATTCAAATACCCCGGCCAGCTGCCAGAAAATCCCTCGGCTACAAAAATTCGCCGTCGGATCCCCCAACTCCCCTTAAAAAAGAATAAAAGAATTATTTTCATCTCCCCAGAAAAATAATTATTTTAATACAAAATAAACGAATGAATAAACGAATTAAATTGGCGCCCAATGTTAGAAGCTCCACAAAAACGAATTCCCGCCGAAACCTACTCCCCCGTTCTCCTCCGCCACATCCGGCGGCGCAGCCGCCATGGACGGCGCGAAGAAATCGTAAGAGAAGTCATCCATCGCCGCCGCTGCTGTCGGGAAATCCATCCCGACTACATCCGGTGACGACAGTATGTCCATGAACGACCAGTCGAGCACCTCCTCGCTCTCCGTCGTGGGAGCGTCCGACGCCTCCGACGACGACATCACCGGTGCCACCACGTCGGCGGCGGTGGTGGCGGCATCGGAGTTGTCTTTGTGGGCGTGGCGGGCGGCGAGGGCCTGGATCTGGCGGGGGCTGAGCGACTGACCGCCGGCGATCCGCGGCGGCGAGTTGGGGAAGTTGAGGCGGCCGCGGCGGCCGCGGAGGCAGACGACGGCAGCGTCGAAGGCCCGCGCCGCCTTCTCCGCCGAGTCATACGACCCCAGCCAGATCCTCTCCCGGCTATTGGGCAACCGGATCTCCGACACCCACCGGCCCCACTTCCGCTTCCGTACCCCCCTGTATCGCCGCTCGCCAGCGGCGGCGCTGGTCCCAGAAGCGCACTCCATCCTCATCATATCAACGGCTTCGACGATGACACGTGTATGAAGGCAGGTCGATCGTCTCCAATCGTGGCGCCCGGCGGCTTTGAAGCTCGGAGCTCAGAGCTTAGTAGTGGTGGTTCGAAATGGCGGCAGGGGAGTGGGGGCGGGTTATAAGGGATGCAGTGGAGAAGCGCGTGGGGGTGGGGGAGCGAATGGGGAGGCGACGCGTGTCAGCCGGTGGGAGGGAGGAAAGCGGGGTGCGGGAAGAATTGCAGCACGTTAGCACGTGGAGTTTTGAAGAGCGGGAGAACGTGCGAAAAATAAAGGGCGAAAGCGTGTGAAATTAATATAAAAACGTGTCACTTTCGGAGGAAGGGTGGGGTTCGGACGAGTTTTGTTGCTTCATCCCGTCCAGCCAAAGGCTCGTTTGGTTGACAGAAAATAGGTTGAAGAAGAGATATTTAAAAAAAAAAAAAAATTTATTTGATTGAAATTTTAAAAAAAAAAGAGAGTGAAAAAAATATTTTTTATGAAAAATCACTTCTCATATTTTATAAAAAATAAAAATTCATGAAAAAAATAAATTTTAATATTTTTTATACCATAAGAAGTAGTGGTACTTTTTTTTCCTAAAATATTATTTTAAGATCCATAATTAAAATTTAGTAAAATATCAATAAATGGTTAGAACGAAATATTAAATAGTAATATAATATTATATTAATATTATTTAATATTTATATAAATATAATATTAATATTTATTATATTTTAATATTATTTTGATATTTACATTAATATAATATTTTTATTAATATTAATATAATATTATATTTACATCTATATTAATAAATTATTATATTAAAATATTATATTATATTAATATAATATCAATATATTAGTATTATATTAATATAATAAATTATTATGATTAATGTTATATTATAATATATTAATGTAATATTTATATTAATATAAATATAATATTTATATTTATATAAAATTTATGAGTAAAAATATATGGTTTTATATCTACTAAAGATATAATAGGTATTTTACACATTTTCTCAAAAAATAGATGTTCATCCAAATATAAGTTATTTTATAATAAATTATTTTTTATGGTCAATTAAACA
Organism: Elaeis guineensis; assembly: GCF_000442705.2. Classification (NCBI taxonomy): domain Eukaryota; kingdom Viridiplantae; phylum Streptophyta; class Magnoliopsida; order Arecales; family Arecaceae; genus Elaeis; species Elaeis guineensis. The sequence goes on from NC_026002.2 coordinate 14,844,318, forward strand.
TATCAAAATTTTATTCCGAAAAAATAACTTTCTGAGAAGTTATTTTTTGAAAAAAATTTTTTTTATAAATTAAATAATTTTTAAATTTTTATCAGCACTCAGGAGTGGGTTAGGTAGCCCTCGGTGTGAAGCCTACACGAGAAAGGAGAAATTTACGTAAGATTTGGATTCTAAGTCCACGACTGCGAACTTCACCTAGGAATAAAATGAGAGAGAATTTGGACTGCTTTAGGGTTTTTCGCTTGTTAAAAGATTTAGACATGTTTAGCTCATGCTCAATACATTTTTTTTAAAAAAAATTAATAATTTTAAACTTATGACATGTCTCTAAACCAGAGATTTATGCCGTTGATTATGATTTGCATCAATTAAAAAAATATGAAGGTAGAAACTTTCTGGATACACCCTCTCTGCCCAAGGGATCGTAGTCATGGGTCGATGGTCCTTGATGGTGGCAAAAGTTTGGTCTCCCATGTGGTGGCAACCATGAGTTAGCGTGCTATGTTTGCTGTAAGGATGGCGGGCTTTGCACCATTCAATAAATTATCGCCATCTTATTTGATCGTTCAAAATTTCAAAATATCTCATTTGATTAAAAAGTATTGTTAAAAATAAGGTATATGGTTTATCAAACAAAAGTCATATACGGTGGGCACTAGGAAAAAATTATAAAGTGAGCTTCATAGTTTACCATATTTCTTCTAATATCAATCTTCAAAAAAAACTAAAAGTCAAATATTTCTCTACAAATAGAGTATTAGTCTCGAAATTAAAAACAAAAAAAAATATGATATTTTTTTTATTTTTATAATATATTTTTTATCGATATACTATATACAATCAAGTGATACACCCCAAGTAAATGAATCAAGCAAGTCAATATGCAACTTTAAATAAATCGATACTTAGTTTTCAAAATATAGAGTCCACCAATATGTATCACATAGTCGAATAATGCATATTAGTCATCTAACAATCTATATCTCTAAACAAATTAATACATAGGGTTCATTTGGTTATACTTTTTGATTTTTACTTTCTAAAATATATTTTTTATTTTTTTTTATTTTTGCTATAGAACAAAAGCAAAAAATATATTTGGTAACTAGTTGCTTTGGTTGATAATCTAATTTTTAAAAAAATTATATAACTTAAAAAAAAAAGAGTGACCGATTAACTATATACCTCTTTGTCGGATATTACTTTGGCTATTATCATATTCTGCATTTTCATCGACTTTTTGAACCATCACTCAGACGTTGTCAGCAGCTAAATCAGACTCTTCCTCCTCCTCCAGTGCTGGTTCCACTCCAGCTGCCCTCCCTCCAATCCCCGTCAACACATGGAGGGAATCCATGCTTGAATCCAAACTTGAGCTCCATCTCATCCACTTTGGATCCCTCCCTAGTCATCTCTCGACGCCGCCACTACTCCACCATCGGTGTGAAATTAGGGTTGGGGTTCCTCTCGACGAGCTTCAACAGATGGGTGTTGGGCTCCTGTGGGTTGTCCCAGAGTGAAAAGATAGTAGGATTCCGGACGATGATCGAACCCTCGAAGTCGTCGAGAAAGCTAAGTTTTTTCAACATTCGCAAGATGGTACGGAGGGAAAGGGATTGGGAGGGGGACATGGAGAGAAGGAGGGAGAGGCGATCCACGACGGCAAGAGCAGTGGTGGACTCCTAGAGGGCAATCTGGGGCGGAGGCGAGCGGACGAGTGCCTAGAAGGAGGAGGGGTCATAGTGAAGGTAGAAGATGCAGAATTTTTTACTTATTTTTTTAAAGCAAAAATAAATTTTAAAAAACAAAAAAAATATTTTTCAAAAAAATAATTATTTTTATTTTTTTAATTTTTAATTTTTATTTTTATAGTGTTATCAAATATTGTTTTTTTATTTTTACTTTTCAATAATCAAAAAGTAAAAAAAGTACTTCTTTTGTGGTTACCCAAATACATCCGTAATTTTTGAAGCATTACGTTCACTAATACACAATATATGATATAGTGATGCACATTAATCGACTTCTTAATATATACTATAAGTTTTTTTTAATAATATCTAATAGTGATCCAAATCATATCTTTAAATAAATTGATATATAATTTTTAAAATATAGATTAATCAGTAATATATAGTACATAGTCAATGATACATATTTAGTAAATTAATTATATAATAATTATTGATTAGAACTATTGTATCACAAAGACTTTAGATCAACTAATAAAATATTATCATGTTATTTAATGATTCAAAATTTCAAAATTCTTGTTTAATTGAAAAGTATGACCGGAAACAAAATACATAGTCAATTAAAATTAATCATTTTCAATCCAATTTTTGTTAGGTTTTTAATCTTATCTGATAACATGGCGTTGTTTTGTCTGATAACATTCTAACCGATTACTTTTGGCTGGGAGAGTGATCGAGGTAAGTTAGCAGCCATCGCAAGGACTCGCCGACAAATGGTGGTAATCTAGATGGTCTGGACGAGGCGAGCAATGGACGTTTGGGATTAGTTTGAGTTTGCCGCGCTTTTGCGTTGCTGTGCTGGGTGGTGGGATGCTGCATTCTCCACTTATTTCATTTTTATTTTCGCCTGTTGCTTTTTTACTTTCTCTCTTTTTTTTTTTTTTTTTTTTCTTATATTCTTTCCCCTTGTAATGATTTTATCTCCAATGAAGATATGTGGGGGTATCTTCCTTTGCTCAGAGAGAGAGAGAGAGAGAGAGAGAGAGATTTTTATATGTATTCTTAATCTTTAACCTATGCATCATTTGGATACACTAATAAATACTTTTTAATGATATAATACCATGTTTTACTAGGACTTGAATGTTAAAATTTATTAATTTTCAATATATATAGAGTACAATTTGTAGATCGTGATTGCTAAAATAGGGTCTTAATTTAAGTGTCCCATTATATATTTTAGTGTTTTAGTTTATTTTTTTCCCACATGATATATAGGTTATAATTTCTTAAAATAATTTTTTACTTATAAATATTTTTATAAATGTATATCACAATCAATGGAGTGGATTTTTGATGTAGATATCCTAATATTGATTTTGGAATCATTGGATTTTTTTCATCCATGATTCAATATAAAATATATAGTGCAATATATATATATAATATCTTTATTTGTGTGTGCTCGCACATGAAGCAGTATATCTTGCTCACGTGTGCATATGCCTGCATATGCATGTTTTATAAACTTATCATAGAATATTATATATGTGTTGTGCACGCATGCACAAACTGCGCTTGCACATTTACAGTAGTTTGAAGTATCAAGGGTAAGATTAAAAATATAATTGGCTTTCAAAAATATAATTTAAGGTTTGGCTTCATTACTAAATTAGTCCTCAAGATTTTGTGAGACTTTTGAAAATTATGGTGTCATCTCTGACATTACAAAAATGGTTAACGTAAGCCATTACCATCACTTTTTTGTTGCTGATCAAATGGAGCTACATGGGTATCGAATTTTTTTTATTACATGGCAAAAAGAGGACACTTACAGATCCAAGATGTGGCAGAAAAAGACGATAGAGAGGTAAAATTGCCACGCCAGCAGGTTGTTGGGAGAAAATTTCCATCATAATAAGAGAGAATTGAGCTTTGGTATGCATCAAAAAAAGAAAAATTAAGAGAGAAATGAGTTCTTTTGTTCAAAATAGGATGAAACTCGAAAATTTTAAAAGCTCTATTTATTTCTATGATTTTTTTTGTGTCAGAGAACATCAAAGGGAACAAGTGAAAAGATGGGCAACTAACCCATGGTCCAAATGCTGAAGAACTTCCATGATATTTTTAGCTATATCTTCTTTTATTACTATTTTTACTTAGGCAACCTTAATATCATGCTGTTTATTGTTTTTAACAACACCCATATGGCCATAGTTTTGATGCAAGAAATAGAAGGGATAAGATAACGAAAGACCACAGGACTTGCATTACACGTGCTTCCATTTCAACAACATATTTATTGTTTATTTCATTAATATATGTATGCATCTTCTTTCATTGTTGAGCGACAGCATTGGCAGTATTATAAATATTTTTTAAAAAATATATAAAAAATAAGAGATTATTGAATATAATCAACCTAATCTACCCCCTACAAGCATGTGATTAGTATGAAGTGCAAGACGTAACAGGATAGGACAAAGATGCTAGGAAGGAACACTTTGAATAGTGACACATATTTTAGATGGAACACATGAAATTGTAGCAGCCATTTTGACCATAAGAGACGGTTGCGTGTATTACTTGTCCGGAATCGGAGACGACGGCAGGACACTCCACTACATCCGAAGGGGACAAACAATGTGTCCAAGTCAACGCGTGACCGCGTTTGGACCTCCCACCCTGGGCCAGGAGGGAGAGCCATCCCCATCTACGTCGATTTCGTCTCTGACTCTCTATCCTTCCCATTTCCGCATGTATTCTCCTTGGCCACACGAAATTATTTGGATCTATTTCACTTCTGAATTATTATTATTATTATTTTTATAAATATTTTAAAATTTTAATTTTTACTAAAAATTTAAATCTATTCAAATCCAATCATAATCATCAAAAATTTAATCTATCCTTATTTTATAATATCCTCTATTTTATATGACCTGTGGATCGAATATATTTTAATAAATCAGAACCTCGTCTAGAAAAACTAGTATGAAGAAATTGAATTTCTTAGTCATATATAAGTATCTATGATCTATCCATTATATAGCTATAAAAGATAAAATATATGCTCATATAGATCCTTATAACTAATTTGCATTCTTTATATTTTATCATCTTATAGACTTAAATCATATTCGCGGACCCGACATGAGGCTTGTGGTGGTAAGCAGCAATCACCTATTCAATACTTCAATTCCTGGAGTGGAGTTAAGGATTATTTGGGCAGACATCACCAAGATGAGACCGGTCTTAAGAGCAGACTTATTGATCATTGAGGATGATTCAGCCGTAGTGATTAAATGGATTTAGGGCCGAGCAAGAGCGACTCAGACTTATGCTCTCTTGCGCAATATTTGGAGGATGCTGATAGGATGTATATTTTTGATAATCAAGCATGTCTATTGAGAGGCAAAGAATATGCCAGATTGGATCGCTTCCTATATGACAGAGATATTTTATGAATCAATGCAATTGATACTTCTTTTGATTTTAAGAATGTTGTGGTTCTAATAATATGAAGGGCACCAATAGTCCCACATCGATTGTGAGTCAGAAGGACTTACGTTTATAAGGAGAGAAAAAATTTTTCCACATGAGGCACTTTTTAAAGGGCAAAACTATGAGACCCATGGGTCAGAGCAGACAATACCTCATGTAACGGGTTGAGCTTTTGTCTGAGACTGAGATCCGCCTCGACTGACTGTGAGACTCATCGGACTGTACACATCGTAGTCTTCCTTGACTGAGGGGCTCTGTCGTGGTTCTAATAATGTCCCCTTGACTGGGGACTCTGTTGTGGTTCTAATAATATGGAGATTGTGATTGTGAGTCAAAGAGGACTCGTCTTTATAAGGAGAAAAAAATTATTTCCACTTGAGGCATCTTTTAAAGGGTAAAACTGTAAGGTCCATGAGTCAAAGCGGACAATACCTTACGTGACGGACCGAGTCTTTGTCCATAATAAGAGATATTTTATTTTTTGATTTTATTAGATGTACTTATATTAGATTAGTATGATTTATCTGATAATCAGAAAAAAAATACAGGATTATTGATGTAATATAGCTGTGCACGAGTATGAAATCCTATTTGTGAAAGGGAAACGGGTGATTGTGAATAGGATTTCTAAAGGCTGTTCGATTTGTTTACCTTATGGTACTTGTGCCAAGATAGAGGAGTGTATTCATATGGCCATTTCCTAGGCCACGAGGTCTCCCAGAGCCAATATCTACACCACGATCTATTAGTAAAGAGGCCTGTGTTTCTACCCACCAAAAAAAAAAAAAGGCCTGTGAATGCTATGTGTCATCTGCATCATCTTAAATAAGGCTGTTCCTTCTACCCAAAAAAAAAAAAAAAAAAAAAGAAAGGCCTGTGAATGGTGGATGGTTACTTAAGAGCCTGTTCTTCATTTTAGATTGAAGACAGTAATAGACAGCCAACCATTAGCTTTTGACATTTAGGGTTGGGGTTGTATCTTTTGCACGATAGGCTGATCCTTTTTCTTTTGTGAGGCCAATAGTTGGATTGTGTAATATTTACTTTAAAATTTATATAAGCAGATGGGAAAAAAAGATTAGAATATTTTGAAATCCATATAAGATGCGATATAATAATTGATGTTATGAAAAAAAGATCAATTATTTTTTCATGCAAAAGATACCATCCGTATCTGAATCACCGTAATTAAAATGCACATCCAAGTCTTGTCATGCAGAATTAAAATTAGATACAATATTTACTCGGTCTGAAACATGGACTTTGAGTATCCAAATGCCAATATAGTTGGATTTATTTTTCAGAAAACAAACTATGAATTTAAGAAGTCAAAAGTCTTAATATGGACTAGAATTAATTGCATGGGATTGAATAAAATCACAATTTGTTTTGGCGCAAGTGAGGGTTAGATGGCTCTTCCAATCTACATTTTCAATTGGACAAACACAACACTCAAACAAAGAACGGTCAAAACAATAGCATCATATATGATAAAAAACTCCGTAAGCATCCGCTTGTAATGTATTCCAAAGCTTTGAATGAATAACGCCTGCTCTATGGATCATGAAATCACTATGAATGAAATCACAAGTTGATCCAACCCTTTGGCAAATGTTACATGGTGGTTGGTGCTCTGGCAACTCAGAGGTGGCAGCCTGCCCTTCCCAATATATTATTGGGACAAAAGCTCCGTTCTTCTATTTTGTTGGGACAAGAATTCTGCCACTTTCTTACCCAAATAATAATAATAATAATAATAATAATAATAATAATAATAATAATTCTGCCACTTTAGTCAAATCAATTATTCTAAATTTCAGCTCAAATATGAAATATTGTAGATTGTGGGGTATCTCCTTCCTCCTTCCTTTATAAATGTTTGTTGCTCGCTGAACCCCGTGTACCAAGTTAGATGCATTTTGATTAATCTATTCATGATGGTGTCCCTCGTGAAAGCTTTGTTACAGGAGATTCCAATGCAAGGGCCCTTGCTACAGGGATCTTGCCCTTATAGACTACTTCAGCACCCTTTAGTGGATTCGCTGAAACTTAAATACTCTGATATAATTATTGCCAGTGCACTTTTCTTTTATGCTCCTATGGTAAGATTGACAGAAAATCGGACAGTGGACTTGTCATGTCTCGAATCCATTGTCCGAATCAATCATATAATGTGACTGTATGAATTTTAAGATAAATTCGAGAGGTTACGTAAGATCTATAAAATAATTTTATTATTCTAATTTTATGATCAAATTCATCCAACACTGTACATCTTATAATTTAAAAAAAAAAAAAAATCGAAGCTATGAACTTTATAATCCAGTAAAAATCTCATCATATTTATACTAATATAATAATAAAATTTAAAAATACTAAATCTAAGATATCAGATGAAAAATATAAACAACACGAAATCTCATATCAAATATCCAACATAACTCAACAGTTATATAAGCATTATATCATAAACCATATATCGTCACAAATCCATCATAAATATCGATAGTGAATTCATATAAATTTTATTTTATATTTTATTAACAAATTTCAAATCAATAGTTATCTTTCAGTTTTAGATTATTCATGATTACACTTCTGCCTATGATACGTAAATCATAAATCAGATTTCAATTCGTGATGGCAAAAAAATATCCATACTTCGGTTTGCAGTGATAAATTAGAATATTCGTGTTTTGATCCATGATGGTAAATCAGAATATCATGATTTGATCTATTATTAGTTATTCAAAATGTTACAATTCAGCCCATGAATGAAATCATAAGTTTTTTTTTTTTTTTTTTGATAAAGCAGATAAAAACAAGCTTTGTTAATTGTAATGAATGAAATCACAAGTTGGTCCAACCGTTTGGGAAATGTTAGAGCCTACAGATGGTTGTTGGGAACCCAAGTTATGGTGGCTGGTGCCCACTGCTCTGACAACTCTGAGGTGGGAGCCAACCCTCTCCAATATTTTATTGAGACAAAAGGTCCGTTCTTTATCAGGCGGGGACGTCATTGGCTTATTTATATCATTCGTCCCTTAGGCCTAATTGAATGTTACCAATTCAATTGATCTTCATCTGTACCTTGGGTAGTGGTCATTATGTTTGCTTTGTTGAATCAAGGCTGTCACTATTTTTTTTTTTTTAAAAAAAAATCGGCCCTCTTGACCTACTTATCGTACTTGAGATTTTTTTTTTTTTAGATACAAATAGACGATCATACGAATATCTAATGTGAAAGCAGCTTAAAAGGTCAAGATGTACAAAATCCTACAAGATCAGCGGATAATCCTCGCCTTGTCTCCACAGCTAGTCACTGGAGTACTCAACAATAAAAGCCACCATCCAACCTGCTACGGTATTCACCTCCCAGTAGATATGTCGGATTCTAATTGCAACAGCTTGATGAAGAGAGGTCTAGACATCCCGAATAAGTGGATGACCCTCGAATTACGTGGCATCTCTTCGAATCCAAAAAATGATAATAGTAAAGTCATCCTTCAGAAAAATTCTCTCTGCATGAAGTTGTTGCCTGACAAAGATGACATCTGCCCAAGTGACGTGAAGTTCCGCATCCGGGACCGAAAGCTCAAAGAGTGAGAGCCACCCACCGTCAAAAGTCTCCCATCAGGACCGCGGATGACAAAACCAGCTCCGCCCCTCCCATTCCTGACACTGCCATCAAAGTTAATCTTTACAAACCCTGAGGGTGGGGGCTCCCAGGAAATGGATAGAACCCTATGGATTGCTGCCGAACAGCCAGGGAGTTCCAAAGATCCAGGATGTTAATGGACGGAATGACAGTATCAAACTAGCAATATTCCTAAGCTAAACAAATAGTTGTCTCCAGTATCTGACGAGCAAGAATCACCTCACCATCGAAGACAATGCTGTTCCTTGACAACCAAATCTGGTAAGCAATATAAGTCATCCGCCCACCAACAGTAGTCGTCCTATCAATCATACTCTGACGGATGAAGCCAAGGAAGGACACCAACCATGGATCAATGCTCGTCTCCCATGGGTAACCACATGTCTGTCTCCAAATGACCCTCGTCTTAGGGCAGCGTAGGACAACATGCTCCACAGACTCATCCTCCATTCTATTGATCAGACACAAGATCAGAACCTTTATGCCCCTCTCTCCGAGAAGTGTTCGAGTCAGAAAAATCCACACCATAGGATGAGCGCAACTTTCCAAATTCAAGTGGCCTCAATCCTCTTAAGAGGCGTCGGTCTGTACAAATAGGAGAGGTCCCTTAAGGAAACCTTCAGGCAGCAGGAGCATCCCCAGACCCTTGTATCTTGAGTGGGTGCATCAGAACTGGGATGGCAAAGATCCACTCTACAAGTGGGTCCCCAAAGAGCCAATTGATCTCTTGTGCTCTCCAGCTGGAGTCATCGGCAGTGATGAGATCAGACACCCTCATGTGGTCCTTCACCTCATTGCTGACAAGGGTCTGCCAGTGAGATAGAGAAATATTCGAAATCTAGGCATCCTGAATCACCTCCATCGAGTGTCCATCTCCGATCAAGCATCTGATTTGGCCCATCATAATGGGCTTCCAAGCATAAATCTTCCTCCAGATGAAAGAGCAACACCAGACAACCTGGATGGGAGTCCTATGGCTCCACCTACCGTAGTGAGCTCTCATCACCCTGCTCCACAAATAGTCCGACTGGATCAAGAATCTAGCCATATGTCTGGCAATCAACGCCTCCCTCCTCGTCAATAAGAAATGGATCTCTAGGCCACCATCCTGTATAGGCTGACACACCACCTCCTAAAAAAGTAGATAGATCCGATGATCGCACCTAAATCCCCAAAGAAGTTGTGAAAGTGCTGCTCCATCCTTCTGTACAAGCAACCGGAACAATTATATTGATCAGGAGGTAAACCAAAACAGAGCTCAGCATCGATCTCACTAGAGTCATCCTGCCCAAAAAAGAGAGGGTGTTGGCTTGCCAGCCCTGAAGAGGCTCCTGGATCTGCTGCTTCAAGGGCCTGCACTCAGTCTGCCACAGACGATGGCCTGTGATTGAAACATCGAGATAGGTCAGCATCCTTGACTGCTCTCGAATCCCCAAGATCTCCTTGATCGTCGATCTGACTTGGGGCTTCATCCTCGGACTGAAAATGATTGCAGACTTTTGAATATCGACCAATTGCCCTGACGTCCGACAATAAGACATGACAATGAAGGTAAAGTGCTCCGCATTTTGGATCGAGGCATGTCCGATGAGGAAATAATTATATGTAAAGAGAAGGTACGAGAGCAACGGGCACCAGAGGTAGTTCAATACAGTTCCAGGGTTTGTCTCTGTATTGTTGCTCTCAACACCCTGGATAAGGCATCCGCGCATAAAATGAACAGATAGGGAGAGAGAGGACAACCTTGGCAAAGGCCTACAGAAGAAAAAAAAACTCCGTCGGGGTGCCATTGACAAGATGGTGAAGATCGGGCTCTCGGCACAGTCCATGATCCAGTGAATCCACCCCTCCCCGAAATCAGCTCTCGAAGCATCTACCAGAGGAACACCTAACTCATTCGATCATACGCCCGCTCCATATCCAGCTTGATCGTCATGAGGCTGCAGTGACAAGGAGCTCTCTGGAGATTGTGCATGAACTCCTGAGCAAGCAAAATATTATCGATGATAGACTGATCTCTGATGCTCCAGACTAATCAGACGAGACATCAGCGACTTTAGCAGTCCTACCAAAACCCTCTCACACACTTGTAGAGGGTTGTATAGAGGCTGATAGGTCTGAAATGCTTAGAGATCGAAGCATCAGGCTACTTCAAAATGAGGATAATAAGGGTCTAGTTCCATGCCATCAGAACACCCCTGGACTCGAAGGCCGCCTGCACCACCTCCACTACCTCTTCCCAGATGATCGATTAGTACCGATGGAAGAAGAAAGGAAGCCATCAGGCTACAGGGCCTTATCCTCTCCAAGAGACCAAAGGGCTCCACGCACCTCTTCAGAAGACATCGATCTAGTCAACATTTTATTCTCCTATGCAGAGATACGGGCTACCGACCGAGCACCCGAGATGGGATAGTCCTCACCCAGCGATCTCGTCTACCAATCTCTGAAGAAATGGAGGATCTTCGCACGGATCCCTCCACTATCATCCATGACACTACCATCACTCTTCTGCAACTACCTGATATGGTTGGCGGACCTCCGAATCATGGTAGACTAATGAAGAATATGATGTTCCGATCCCTCTCCCGAATCCACTGAACCCTGGACTTCTACCTCCATAAGATCTCTTGCTGCCTTAGAAGAAAGTGATGCTCGAAAAGCTTACCGTGAAGCACCCCTAACTCGGGCTTGAGTAAGCCACCTCCCCAGTCCTCCCTCAGCTGCAGCTCCACAATATCTGCCTCGACTTGCTCAATCTATCAGAAGATGTTGCCCACCTCTAAGCAGTTCCAACTTAGGAGTCTTCATCTGGCCAACTCCAACCTATGGATCACCCTGTACCTCACATCTCTATGGATCGACATCCTCTACACCTCCCGAATCAAGTCTCAAGATCTTAGATAAAAGATCCAGAACTTCTCGAATCAGAAGAGGGCCCTGGGCCGATCCAGGCCATCTGTCAAGATAAGAATCAGCAGTGATTCGAGGCTATCCTCTGCAAATGTAAACAGAATACCCCGGATAGCATTGGATCCAGTCAGCAGAAGCAAGTGCTTGACCAATTTTCTCTCAGATCCGAGCAAGCCCATGCCGATTGTTACACCAAATGAACCTTAGGCCTATAAATCCGAGATCAATCAATCCAGTGTTGCGATGAACTGTCTAAACTCCATGGAGTCCACGCTGTCCTTCTCCTGCTGTCCCTCGCTTCTCATGGGAGCCGACAATGCAGTTGAAGTCTCCAGCTGCCAGAGAAGGAAGCCCTATATCAGGAGTCTAGAAATCTCCATCCAGAGCACCCTTCGATCCCTGTGCTTGGTACTCGCATAGACACCGGAGAGGAGCCAGGACTGTCCAAATTGGTTCGTGATGACAAGGACCACCTGCTGCTCATATCTATGAAATGCATCCACTCTGATCAAGCCATGACCCCACATCACTAGGATGCCTCCCAACAGTCCTCGAGACTCCACAGCATAAAAACTCCAGGCCATAGGGATCCTCTGTCTTGCCCGAGCTAGTCTAGTCCCAGAGAGATGAGTCTCGCTCAACACACAAACGTCAGGATCATGCTGCTAGATTAATCGATTGAAGGTCGATCGAAAGGAGGGCTTCTATGCCCCCCGACAATTCCAAAGCAGGATCCTCATGGAGAAGACTCACCGAGAAGGGGGCCTGCACTCGTACCCCCCTCACCATGAGAGTCCACCATAACCACAACATCCAACGGCTCCTTCATCTCGATGGTCATCCCCTCATCATGGATAGCTTGTTTGAGCCTAGTCAGTGCAGCCTCATGAGTGAGGTCTTGGTCGACGTCTGATGCCTCCATGTGCTCCAGGCCCTCAACCGCCGTATCCTCGAGTGGGATACCCTCCATCTCGAGCTTAGTTCTCCGCTCTGACACCCTTGCCTCCACTGGGGCATCAGGCACCCAACTCACTTCTCTACGCTTTGGTGGGCCCTCCACCACCTCCGTCGGAACCGTAGCAGCAAAGAAGACTCTAAGGTCTCGGGATCGCACTAACGCCTCTAGATTCATGGATGACTGGGCCACAACCTTTCTTTTTCCCTTATTTTTCTTTGTCCCACCTTTTTTGGGGCTCTCCAGGCCCAATTCATGGCTCGTGGGCTTCACTGGATCCTGGCCCACGTCCAGTTCATGGGGCCGAGCTCGCTTGAGTTGGCCCACCACCCGCGCCCATTTCTCCTCACCCGCCTGGCCCACTTTTGGCTGAGCTGGGCCGTTTGCCGCAATGCCCAGCACGGACATGCGCCCCTCCACACCTGTAGGCCCCTGACCAGCTAGCAGGCCAAATGGATTCGGCCAGAAACCCACCCCCCACCTTCAGCAGACATCTCCATGCCCCCGATCGATCGTCCGATCGTTAGATTCAGATGTGACCGTCTGGGTGATCTCCACCATGTGATCTTCACGACTGGATCCAGCCATCGGCTCCAGGCGTCGATTTTGTCCGATCCGAGTCAGCCTCTGCACGTCCCAACCCAAGTTGACTCACCAGCGACTCGGGCCTAGTCGACTCGGTCATCTTCCTTCTCCCGTCTGCTCCATCCTTCTGCCTCAACTCCCATTGGTGGACGGCCAGCAGCCAAGGCCCAAGGGGGGCCCACTGCCCTCAGGTCACCATCCACCACCTCCAATCGGAAAAGGTTGTCCGGACCTAGCCCCGCCGCCGCAGCGCCTTCCCCGGGTCGACATCGCTCCTCCGACATGTGGAAATGTCCACAATGGAGACAAACTCTGTCGAGATATTCAAAAACAAAGTGCTGCCAGAACGGGCAACTGGTCCCTTAACTAGAACCTTTGGTTGCAACGGGCGACCGAGGTCGATTTTGATGCAGGCACGGGCAAACCCCAGCTGTCGCATGTCCATCGTGCACTCATCGAGGGAAACAAGCTCGCCGGTGAGCAGCCCCATCTTTGGGATAGCTTTCACATCCCAGTACTTCGTCAGAAGCCGAAGGAGGCGCACCCAAACCAAAGCCTTTGAAATCGCCCCTTTAGCCGAAAAGAAGCCCGACCTCCACGGCTCGAGGACATGGGCCTGTCCTGCCATTGTCCATGGCCGTCGGAGCACCAGATCTCACTCCGCTGCCTCCCCAAACTAGAAGAGGAGCAACCCCCTCTCTAGTCCGTATGCCATAACCTCGCCTTTGACCGCTCCCCAGAGTCAAAACTCCCTGGCCACCAATTTCGGTGACACCCACCGCCCCAAACTCCTTCCAACCATCGCTATTGCCTCCTATCACACTGAACGCTCCTGATGGGCAGCCGTCAGGACCTCCACCACCTCTGGAAACCATCAAGTGAGCTCTGTCACCTCCTCTGGTGATAGATCCGGTGAAACCCATACTGTCCGCCTCTGTATAGCCCCTTTCCAACTAGTCTCTGATCGATCGTCACCCTTCAGACGGTCTCATATCTCTTTAGCCCATAATCCACCACCTCGACGACTCCGGTAGTAGTCCGAATCACTGACAATTACATCCAAAAAGATGATAGTATGAATCTCAAAGCATGTCCGAAAAAAATCACACATCGATCATAATTAATTGAGACCTTTTCATCGTTTATCCCGTCTCTAGCGACAATAACAAAGGTCCCATTCAACGTGTGTTTAGATAGGACGTCACTTAGATATTTGACATTATTTTTGTATTTTTATTTTATCTATTTATTTTTAAAAAATTAAAAAAATTATTTTACTTAAAAATATAAAAATTACACTTAGACTTTTTATATTTAAACTATTTATAAAATTTTCATAACTATTTACATATAATATTTATTACTGCTTTTATATATATATAGGAGTAGATTTGGATAAGATCAATCGAATTTGGGATTAGATCAAAATTAGACAATGGAAGTCCTACATCGATGATTCAAATCGTTGGATGTGATCTACTATCTCAAAATTATTTGTACATCAAAAATCATATGATTTGATGACCCCTACATATGCATCGTGATCAAAAAATATATTTAATTAAATTTTATTTAAACTGTCTAATTTTTGACTATTTGAACATAGATCAGAGACCTCCAAATCACATGATTTTTTATATATAAGTAATTTTGAGGTAATAGATCATATTTAATAGCTTAAATCATTGATGTAGAACCTTTAAAGTTTTGATCTGAACAAATCCAAATCCAAATCTGATCGGTTTAATTATAGTCCATCTCTCTCTATATAAAAATTATTTATTAGAACAGTCCTATCATATATATCCTGCACCATCTAATAAAAAATTATCATATCAATTCAAAAATATAAATATTTTTTTTTAAATCAATAAAATTGTTAATGGTTCTAAGATAATTTTTTCTTCAAAATTTTCAACTAAATTTGGATAGTAATATTTTTTTTTAATAATAAATATTATAATAATTTTTTATTGGATATAGAACCGATCTAACTAATAATTTTTCAAACATTGGAAAAATTATTGCCTCGACCATGCCCAGGTAGATCAGCACGAACCTTGGAGCGCATGCATGGTGGATATCGCGCAATCGGAAATTTGTGAAATGCAAGGATTAAAGTGGTGGCATGTTATCCACCGTCTGATTTGGCTGGCCTACCTGAGCGTGGTTTAGGTAATAATTTCTCCAAACATTCGCAATCACCGGGGACCACTTTGCTGGTATGGCATTGCCACGTCATCCCTATCACCGGCACACGTGCACGTGTAAAAGCCCTGGTACAACACCGGACACGTGTCTGACATCTGTATGGTTTATTTCTCCAGTCTCGTCTTCTTGCTAAACCGGGCATCTCAGCTCTCTCCTTCCCACTCTCAGCCCTCTTCCCCCAATGAAACCCTAACAAAATCTTAGGAGCTTCCGACCAAAATTCCGTGGCTTTCTCAAATCTCCTCTTGTTTCGAGTTCCTCCCGTCGGATTCGATCCCAATCTACGTTAGGGATTTCATGCTTCAGACAATTCGATTTGGTTCCGGCTAAATTTGGGGGGCAAAGATCCCCTTTTTATCCCTTCTGGTCAGTGGAGGAAAGAAGAGGGGACGAGAATCCTAGCCACGGGGCCACCCGATGAACGCCACCGTCTGCGGTGGAGGAAGCGGCCGTGGCGATCCCCAGATGCCGTACGGGCAGGACCAGGACCAGGAGGTCCACCACAACAGCGGCGATGATGGGTTGGAGGGGCCTCCCAGGTAACAATCACACCATTTAATGACTACTATACTGCCCTTTTCTTTCTTTCTCCATGGCATGTAGTAGATTGAAGTGAGATCGAAGGCGCGCGATACATGTTTCTAGATTTATCTTAGGGTGTTTATGAGCGCCAGAGGAAAGGGTTTGATGCCATTATAAAAGAAACAATGAGTTCAGTAGTCATCCTTGTTCCGCATCACTCTGGAATAGAGAATGGTATTCAAATGAATCCATTTATTCTAATTCTCTCTCTCTCTCTTTTTTTTTTTTTTGCTCCTTTTTGCAGGGCACAGTCTTAAGCTACATCACTTTAGTTTCTAGTAGTTGATATTGTTGGTTTTGTGGTCTTTTCTGCCATATTTTGAAGCATCTTTTTAATGTCTTCTTGAGGATAAAATTATATGTCCTCTCTGGCTTTATCATTTTGCTAATTTTCAAAAAATTCTCAATGATACTACCATCATACTTCAAAAAAATAAGAGACAGTAAAATTTGTCCTCAGGAGTTAAAAAAAATTCTGAGTCGGCTGTTTGCAAATCGTGTGACTAAGGTTCTGATATTGAACATTATGAACGATGGGTGGATGGATTTCTTTAGTTCATTTGCTTATGACAAAACTTCTAATTTAATTAAGCGGTAATGTATTTTGCTTGCATGGAGCAGCATCAAAAGTGTATTGCAGTTTTAATTGGTAAAAGTCCCAGTTGAGGAGACTGAGCTATGCTATGTGATCTTCATTGAACATTGATCCTTATACTATAATAAATCCCACCTCTTGCCTCCAAACATTATGCAAGATATTTCCCTCTATTGCAATATGCAAGTTGTTCAACTCTGATTATAGGCTGCATGTATGATTGAAACAAGTGGGATGCTCTGAGATGAGACTTTTCCTCATTTTTTCCCCCTAGATGCCTTAACTGTGGTATTAGTGCAAAGTTTACATCACATATGCGCCGGGGCCCCGAGGGACGAAGAACTCTGTGCAATGCTTGTGGAATCGCATGGAAAAAGGTAATTACTTGTTTCATGGTATGCATGTCTCTGATGATGACATCATTTTGGTTTCCTTGTATTTCTTTCCTAATACATATCAAGTTGTGGAACATGTGCAGATGGGATATGGCATGATATTACATTGTCCTTTGTATCAATATTGAAGTTAAATTTCAAGTGGGAATCACATTGCACTGCTACCAAGTCATTCTTCATATAAAACAATATAAAATGGATGGTTTTCTGCATGCTTCTAGCTTCATGTGCTTGTTCATGTGAGGGCAACTAACTGAATGGCTGAACTAAGTTTCGACCGTAAAGGTCCCAGCATCTTCTCTCTCTCTCTCTCTCTCTCTCTAAAAAAAAATAGTGAAAAGCTAGTAGTTCACCATAAGAGAAAGCAGCGAAAGGAATCATGATGGAATCATTGTAAAAGGTTGAAGCATCACAGCTGTCCATTTGATGCTCTTATTTGAAGCTTAGTTGGACTTATGCAAACACCTATGTTGTCTGTCATGAAGATAGCACATTATGTAGTGAAAAGCAAGTAGTTTGCCCTAAGAGAAAGCAGTGAAAGGAATCATGTAAAAGGAAGAAGCATCACAACTGTCCATTTTGAAGCTTAGTTGGACTTATGCAAACACTTATGTTGTCTTTCATGAAGATAGCACATTATGTAGACTTAGCAATCCCTACCAAACTATGTGAACTGTTATATACACATCATTAGAAAACCCTAGAAAAGTTATTTATCAAGCACTATGCAAAAATTGCTGGCTGCAACTTGCATGCATTTTTTTTTTTTTGACGATGGTTGCAATTTGATTTCTAAAATATGCATTCTTGCATGTAAAGTCTGCTTATCAATGTCTATCCATAGCATATCCTTTTTCTGTGACTAACTAAATACATGCCATCCATTAATGTTAGGCTCTGTACCACTTGAAAAACTTCATTTCTGTTTCTTCAGCTTTATCAATGCTGAAGTAAGTAAATTGCCTTATTGATCAAGTTGTTTGATTTACTTTTTGCTTGAAATACTGCTGTTGAATGTAATATATAGTTTTTCCCTTTTTGTTCATCAAAAGAGGGTTTATCTTCAATTGTCCCAAAGAGAAGATAGAGATATTGATTGCTCTTCTATTTAGCATAATTTATGTAGATACATACACACACATATATATACGTTAATATGTGTGTGTGTTTGTGAATGATCATTTTAAGTGGGTTCTATTATGTGGTGTCCTGTCAATGCATTTTAATTTCTTTCTTACAATGTTGTTATATTCTGTCATCCATCGGTGAATGCAGCTATCATGCTATTGTTTCATTACTTGGATGATACTGATGAATAATTTTGGAGTTGAACAAACAGGGAAAACAGAGAAAAGTTCTTGAGTATGATGCTCCTAGTCAAGACGTAGCAAATTCCAATATGGTGCCAGCAATTGATATGGAATTTGAAAGTGAAGATAAGGCATATGAATTTTACAATAGATATGCTGGGATGATAGGTTTCAGTATACGAAAAGGCTGGTTGGATAAATCGTCTGAAAAAGTTACCAGATCAAGAACACTGGTTTGTTCAAGAGAAGGTTTCCGCAAGGACAAAAAGGGAGCAAAGGAAGTGAAGAGACCAAGGCCAGATACTAGAATTGGTTGTCCTGCTCGTATGACCATTAAACTTCAACCTACTGGTAAATATCGTGTCACTGAATTTGTACCAGACCATAACCATCAGCCAGCACCCCCTTCAGCAATGCACATGCTAAGGTCTCAGAGGATAACAACTGAAGTTCAAGCTGCTGAAGCAGATTTATCAGATGATGCAGGAACGACACCAAAATCCACTAAAGAGCCTGCAGGCAGACAAGTTGGAGGTCTTCGAAATATTCGATTTCTTCCTGCAGATTATAAAATAGGTCTCCGATCAAAGCGTATGAAGGCTATGCAGACGGGAGATGCAGAAGCTGTGTTAAAATACCTACAAAGCATGCAGCTTTGTGACCGATCATTTTTTTATGCCATACAAGTTGATGAGGATGATAAATTGACCAACATTTTCTGGGCTGATTCAAAGTCTGTGACAGATTTCAACTATTTCGGTGATGTAGTTTGTTTGGATACAACTTACAAAGCAAATGGATATGGTAGGCCGTTTGCTCCATTCCTTGGTATGAATCACCATA